>NC_068293.1:43895599-43905599 GCF_025860055.1 Xyrauchen texanus | reverse complement strand
CCATTTCACTCGCTTTTGGTGCCCCCCACTGGACATTTCACTGGGAGACTGCAGCTAAACACGTAATAAAGCATGCAATTTTGTTTCGCAAACATGCTGCCACAGTAACGGCATTTTGATGAGATCAGGCTACGAAAAACCAGTTGAGAACCTCTGACCCACACAAGCAAAACCAATGTCAAATACCGGACCACTGAGTTCGGTTTCAGCTCAGACTGAAGACGTCTAGAAATTCCAGAAGTCTTGAAACAGGAGGAAAATTCACAATATGATACATAAAGAAAAGCAACTTACTGTATGACTGTGAAAACGTCCAGATCTTCACTGGGCTCCATATCATCGGTGGGCCGCTGTTTGTTTTGTTGTCCCTTTGGCATGGTACACACCTTTACCGAATCCTCCTCGCGAACAATTCCTTGTGTCGTTTGTGTCCTTGGGATTCAGACGGGCATCTTACGTAAAGATGTCGTCGGATAAAATTTCAACATCTGAGCTAGCCGGAATAAACCAACCAACTAACTATTTGCACATAGTCTGGGAGGGGGTAGTGCCCTGGGGCAGAGAGAGAGAGAGAGAGAGAGAGAGAGACAGAGACAGAGAGACATGTTCTCTTCAGCCCCAATAATGAACACCATCACATTACAGGCCAATGCATCAGTAAAGCACAGGGATCAATGTTTAGCAGCTGCACTCTGATTTAGAGAGAGAGAGAGATAGACGAGAGAGAGAGAGATAGAGAGAGATAGACGAGAGAGAGAGAGAGAGAGAGAGATAGACGAGAGAGAAAGAGAGAGATAGACAAGAGAGAGAGAGAGAGAGAGAGAGAGAGAGAGAGAGAGATAGACAAGAGAGAGAGAGAGAGACAAGAGAGAGAGAGATTGAGTGAGAGAGTGCCAGTATAAAGCAGCAAATGCATTCAGAACAGCACTTTTTCAATATCAGGGCTGTGCCAACAAGACAACATGCAAAAATACTTCTACACACACACACACACATATATATATATATATAAAGGATGCACATTATTAAAGTGATGAGGGTCTCAAGGCTGTGTGTTACCGTGATTTTACCACACGTTCTTGATGGGACACGATCACGGAAAAGATACGTATGCTTCCGAAAGATCATGTACCCTTAAATCAACCCCCTTCTGACAGATTATTGTCATGCACCACCTCGCATCAGACATGTTTGCATCAATTAAACTGTGATCGTCATTTCCTCTAGCGCTACTGATAGGTGGTGTTGTTGGTGTTGTTGGTGGTGTTGGTGGTGTTGGTGTTGGTGTTGTTGTTGTTGTTGTTGTAGTGGGCTAAAGCACATATCTGTTAATCAGAAGGTCACTGGTTCGAGCCCCACTGCCGCCGCCACCACCATTGTGTCCTCCGGGGGGATTGTCCCTGTAATAAGTGCACTGTAAGTCGCTTTGGATAAAAGCATCTGCCAAATGCATAAATGTAAATGTAACCCTGGTGTCCTGGCCACATTACCCCCTTGGGCCCTTATCAATCATGGCCTCCTAATAATCCCCATCCACTAATTATCCACCAGTAGCTGGTAGCTGGTGTGTGGTGTGTGGTGAGTGTACTGGTGTACTATGGCATAATTCTGAAACTTGGGAAATAAATCCCAAAGTGTCTTCTTTCAAAAGATTCTACAACTGTGTCCATACTCTAAAGCATCCCGTAAATACAACCATTTAACTTCAGGTGGGTCATTTTCATGGTTTGTGATCAAAAAGGGGGCGTTCGTCGACAGGTTAATTGTTGGACCTACTGTTTGTTACAAGGACATATGTAACGGGAGCCAGCTGGCTGTAGCCTTTAGCCTCCTTGTTAGAGCACCCGCCTCCCACGCTGGAGACCTAGGTTCAAGTCCCGTACGGAGCGGGTAGGACAAGAGTGTCACATTGGTGCCGTGACCCGGATGGGAGTGAGGTTTAGGGGGGTGAGTGTAATGGGAGCCAGCTGGTAGAGAGCTGTGCAGTGTGTAAACCTCACTATCCTGACCTCAAGAGGTGCACCTAGCTGTACTGGACGTTAGGAGGCTGTAGCCTTTAGCCTCCTTGTTAGAGCACCCGCCTCCTACACCGGAGATCTAGGTTCAAGTCCCGTAGGGAGCGGGTAGGACAAGAGTGTCACATTGGTGCCGTGACCCGGATGGGAGTGAGGTTTAGGGGGGTGAGTGTAATGGGAGCCAGCTGGTAGAGAGCTGTGCAGTGTGTAAACATCACTATCCTGACCTCAAGAGGTGCACTAGCAACTGACGTTAGAGGCTGTAGCCTTTAGCCTCCTTGTTAGAGCACCCGCCTCCTACACCGGAGATCTAGGTTTGCGTCCCGTACGGAGCGGGTAGAACAAGAGCGTCACACATACATGTAAATAAATCACGTTTTCTGAAGCAAATTGTTTGATGTTATATGTACAACCTGTTATCGAGCTTTTAAAAAAGGAAGTTCTCCTACGTATGTTCTTACATGCAGCACAGTTAAGACAAGGGGAAAAACAATGTCTTTATTTAAACGACCATCTGTCACATTCTGTGTGATAAAGGTATAAGATTTAATGAAATAACCTCTCATATTTTTCGCTCCATGATGGGGAAAGAGTGTGTGTGAGTGGAAAGCCAATGCTTTTTATTTGTGTTCTTAATTTCTTGACTATACGCTGAATACACAGTAGTACAACAGAAAAAGTCGGTGTATGGGATGTGTTATTGCTTGTACATTTAAACCACTTCGTACTCAAAATTGGATCCTAAAGTGCAGATATGCTTCAGCCGAAGAATTTGAGTGTATGGTAACCCCTTCCTAAGATCACCTGTATCGCTCAAGGCTCTTAATATCTGATCAACATAATGGGACAAAGGTTCCAACAGACACTCATTAGAGGCTACGATGGGACATCCAGGAGGACAGATGCACTTTTGGTAAAGCGTACATCACTGGGGTTACAGGAAAATCCTTTATGAGATACATTAACTCAGATTGGTTGTGTTATGAACTAAACTTCCAGATATAATACCATAATACCATAATAGGAGCAGAAGTCAAATGTATCTTAAGGTTGTCAAAGGCAGCCTGTGCTGCGGAGGACCACTGGAAGCGAGTTCTCACGGAGGTGAGTCCTGTGAGTGGTGCGGCTACCTGACCGTAGTTACACATAAATCTGCGGTAGAAGTTAGAAAATCCCAGAAACTGCTGGAGAGCTTTGCGGGAGTCGGGCACTGGCCGGTCAGAGACAGCCATCGCCTTGGCAGGATCCATGTAGATCCCCCCGCCAAGATGATAAACCCCAGGAACGGAACTGACCTGGTATGGAGTGAGCACTTCTCTGACTTGACAAACAGCTGATTCTCCAACAGACATTGGAGCTCTCACCAGACGTGCCGGGTTGCGCCTAGAGAGAACGAGAAAAATATAAGATGTCATCCAGGTACACAAACACAAAGTTGTTACTCATGTCCCTGAGCACGTCATTGACTAGTGCTTTGAAGATGGCCGGAGCATTTGTCAACCTGAAGGGCATGACCAAGTACTCAAAGTGCCCAGTGGGTGTGTTAAAGGCTGGGTGTGGTAAGGGTGTCTTCCACTCACCCCCCTACCTCAGAATCCCGCCTCCGTCGAGGATGAGGAAGGATGGATGAGGCCAGCTGCCACAGAATCAGAGTGGTACTTATCCATAGCCTGCCACTCAGGAGGGAACAAAACATACAGACAAATTCGAGGAAGGGAAGTGCCTGGGAGGAGATCGATGGCACAATCATAGGGCCGGTGTGGGGGAAATGTGGCCCGGGACAGACTGAAGACCACCCGCAGATCATGGTACTCGATGTAACCCTGGTAAGATCCACCGCTGACTCCTGCAAGACAGAAAGACAAGGGGCAGAAGACATGGCCGACTTAAGACAATGAGCATGACAGAATTAACTCTCTACCCAATTCAGATGAGGGTTATGTAGGGACAGCCAGGGGTGGCCAAGTACCACAGGAGCATAGGTAGAGTCCAACAGATAGAACACCAACTCCTCATGGTGGTTGCCTGAGAGGAGAAGGCTCACCGGAGACGTAACTTCTGAGACATTGGCAATGGATTGGCCATTGAGGGCGCTGCCAGTCAGGGGAGTTGAGAGCCCCCATTTGGCAGCCAGAGAGTTATCAATGAAATTACCCTCCACCCCAGAATCAATCAGAGGACAGAGCACTGATGCAGTGCTCTTCAGCAGCAGAACTTTCAACCTACTGTTGCTGAATTCAGTGAGATCAGTCTGGACATGCAGCAGAATCCATTAAACCCCCTTAAGCATTGTAAAGTAATTTGAATGCACAGCTTTTATAAAACGGCAGCAAAACAATATTATAAAAGACTGCAATGTTAAATCAAGTTACATTTGTATATATACCTAAATGAACGTTGAATTTTGGATTTCAGAAACACTACGAATGCATTATATTGAACTATATATATTAAAAAGGCTCAAATATTTGCCAATGGAGAAAGAAAAATACACTATTTTTTTCTTACCCAATTGGCAATTTTTTTTTATTATGAGCATAAATGCTACAAAATATCATATGCCACTTTGCTTCAAGTAAATGTATCCGGTTTTAAGAATTATTTGATAGATTTAGCGGAAATTAAAACAAAAACACAACAAGAAAATTACAGTCACCTAAAGGATTATTAGGAACACATACTAATACTGTGTTTGACCCCCTTTCGCCTTCAGAACTGCCTTAATTCTACGTGGCATTGATTCAACAAGGTGCTGAAAGCATTCTTTAGAAATGTTGGCCCATATTGATAGGATAGCATCTTGCAGTTGATGGAGATTTGTGGGATGCACATCCAGGGCACGAAGCTCCCGTTCCACCACATCCAAAGATGCTCTATTGGGTTGAGATCTGGTGACTGTGGGGGCCATTTTAGTACAGTGAACTCATTGTCATGTTCAAGAAACCAATTTGAAATGATTCCAGCTTTGTGACATGGTGCATTATCCTGCTGGGAGTAGCCATCAGAGGATGGGTACATGGTGGCCATAAAGGGATGGACATGGTCAGAAACAATGCTCAGGTAGGCTGCGGCATTTAAACGATGCCCAATTGGCACTAAGGGGCCTAAAGTGTGCCAAGAAAACATCCCCCACACCATTACACCACCACCACCAGCCTGCACAGTGGTAACAAGGCATGATGGATCCATGTTCTCATTCTGTTTATGCCAAATTCTGACTCTACCATCTGAATGTCTCAACAGAAATCGAGACTCATCAGACCAGGCAACATTTTTCCAGTCTTCAACTGTCCAATTTTGGTGAGCTCTTGCAAATTGTAGCCTCTTTTTCCTATTTGTAGTGGAGATGAGTGGTACCCGGTGGGGTCTTCTGCTGTTGTAGCCCATCCGCCTCAAGGTTGTGCGTGTTGTGGCTTCACAAATGCTTTGCTGCATACCTCGGTTGTAACGAGTGGTTATTTCAGGCAAAGTTGCTCTTCTATCAGCTTGAATCAGTCGGCCCATTCTCCTCTGACCTCTAGCATCAACAAGGCATTTTCAGCCCACAGGACTGCCGCATACTGGATGTTTTTCCTTTTCACACCATTCTTTGTAAACCCTAGAAATGGTTGTGCGTGAAAATCCCAGTAACTGAGCAGATTGTGAAATACTCAGACCGGCCCATCTGGCACCAACAACCATGCCATGCTCAAAATTGCTTAAATCACCTTTCTTTCCCATTCTGACATTCAGTTTGGAGTTCAGGAGATTGTCTTGACCAGGACCACACCCCTAAATGCATTGAAGCAACTGCCATGTGATCCTTCAATACCCGGAGTACACACTCCATCGGTTTCCTGCTGATTGCCTGAGACGGCTGATTGCCGTTGAAATAAATTACCTTATGAAAGAATTATTCATTCTGAAATTAATGATATCAATAAATGTAACAATTGATTCTATTAATGGTGTTTATAATCATATTGATGTTGCTGCTGTTTTATAAAAGCAATAAGTCCGAGTGTGGCCATGCATTACAGGTAACAATTCCTGTGCTTTGCGTAGTCCCTAAAAAACACTGCTTGCAATGGTAAAATACTGTCACGTATGATCTCTAGTGGTTTATAGATGTAATATATAGTTGTTCAGAGGTCCGATGTCTGATTATTCTAATAGACGGGCAGTACTGATTATATAAGCCAAAGTCACACTTTCAATACTTAAATCAGCCTCATTATTCCAATGTATTTAATAATGAAGCATGAAATCTTTCAGTAGCTTCCCCAGTTTATTAAGGCATGACAAGAATTGAAACAAATCACTTATTTTTGATAGTGGACTGAGGACAGCATAAATGTCTATTAATGAAATTGTTACATGTGTGCTGTATCATGCATCAAGTAGAGAATATGCGGACGGTTGCACTCGTTTCATCTGCAGGGCTGCAACGTTTCAGATTATGATTATTCTGCCAGCTCATGCATGAACTAAATGAAGTCTTCCATTAGTTATGAAGTTAAATGTGTACAGAACATGGGCGTTCTGGGACAACACAGAGTGATATTATGTAAGACAACAACTCTTAGCCTTTCTCAAGCCAATGAGCAAATAAAGTTCTAGAAGATCTTCATCTAACATTCATCAACTTTACATAACACAATGGGTTTAATCATTTGAATTTGGATAGCTAATATCCAGAAGGATCTACAAAAATATATATTCATTATAAACTTTTCAATGACTTTTTCTAGATGTAATTAATTTCCAAGCCTGGAGATCACAATGTTAAAACGTTTGAGTTATGTATCATGTGTTATGTAACAGATTATGATTAAAGGAATATTTCGAGTTCAATACAAGGGCTCAATCAACAGCATTTGTGGCATAATGTTTATTACCACAAAAATAAAATCTGACATGCCCCTCCTTTTCTTCTTGGTTACAGTGAGGCACTTACAATGGAAGTCAATGGGGCTCATTTTTGAACGTTAAAGCCTACCCCCGTTCAGAACGGGACTCAACAGGTGGTGATGGGGTGGAGGAGGTTGCCGTGTTAGCACACTGAAACAGCAATGTGATAGATTGTGAACAGACTTATAAAGCAATGGCTTACATGTGATTGGCTAGGAATTACCCCGCTAATGATGTGATGATGTACAGCTGCTAGTCGCTGTGCTTCCATTTACTAACCACATCTGTGTAAAGTTATAGACATTTTTTAACTTCGTTGCCATGACAATGTAATGCTGTAACCCTAAAACTCTAAAATGACAGTAAAAATGACTATTTAAAGAACTGTATAGCTCAAATAATACACAATGTAAGTGCTTTTATACAATTATAAGCGTCACATTTCTGCCTTTAAACCCTCCAAAAATGGACCCCCATTGACTTCCATTGCAAGTGTCCCACTGGAAGACAGATTTGTGCTTTTTCTTAAAGAAAAGGAGGAATGAGTCAAAAGTAAATTTTTATGGTAATCAACATTACGCCACAAATGCTGTCGAATGAGCTGAACTTGTATTGAACCCGGAATATTCCTTTAAAGGCATATTGTTCACCCAAAAAATGAATGAAAAATCTGAATGAATGAAAATGTAGTTCACTGTATGGAAAAAATGTATAATGTTAATTCAGTCTAAATTTTGAGATTTTAAGAATGGGTTCTTTTCTTACACAGAAAATTTTGAACATTTGACATTATCTAGTCATTTGATAGATCCATGTGTGATTGACAAGAATGGGTTACCGACTAGACCATTGGGGCCAGTGCCTAGGGGCCCTTGATTACCAGGGCTTTAAGATTGCATGATCCAGTTTAGCAATCCCCCACTCGAAAACCCATCAACAATGAAAACGAATACCCCCCAACCCCCCCCCCCCCCACACTCCCCACAGTCAACAACTTCAGGAGGGGGGCCCTTGAAGGTATTTGGGCCCGGGGCCATTGCAAGTCATAATCCGTCCCTGGTGATAGATATACTTGCGGGGCCCCTAAACACTCAAAGTATTTTTTATAATGTTTGGTGAAAAACCCATGCATTTAAGAGTTTACAAAACTTTGGCAACAGCAATATGATAAAAGATACAAATGTTCAATAAATAGTTGCATTTTTATATGCAATATTAATAATCACACAATCTGCAAGCTATTTACAATTGCCAAGCAACTTTTTATTAACATATAAAATATTTACCTACATTTTTGCTAAATTCCTGGTGAAATGAACACTAGAGGTGCTACAACATCAATGACTTTTATTAACTATCACACAAATCAGTTCAATGGCGGATTATCAGTTCATAAACACTCACTTTTCATCTGTTCCTCACACAATGCTATCTGATGACATCTAAACACTTTTACTCTAGTGCACGACTCATTTTAACGTTTGCATTATATAATCAAGCTTGTTCACGAGCACACCAGTCCACACGTGAACCCAAAGTGTCATAGAAGCACCACAAAATGACGTGATTGTGTTTTTCATCTCACATTTGCTTTTTATGACACTATCGGTCAGGTTTAGGTTTAAAGTTTAGGGTAGGGAGGTTAGTTTTGTTGCTTAAAACAATACTATATGATAAAGCAACGATTATGACTTGCAAAGGCCCTGGGGCCAATCATCTCCAAGGACCTCTCTCCACCCAAAAGTTGTTGAGCGGGGTGGGGGTGTTCAGTCTTCATGCCCAAATGATGTTGAGCGGGGTGGGGGTGTTCAGTGTTCATGCCCAAAAGTTGTTGAGCGGGGTGGGGGTGTTCAGTCTTCATGCCCAAATGATGTTGAGCGGGGGTGGGGGTGTTCAGTGTTCATGCCCAAAAGTTGTTGAGCGGGGTGGGGTGTTCAGTGTTCATGCCCAAAAGTTGTTGAGCGGGGTGGGGGTGTTCAGTGTTCATGCCCAAAAGTTGTTGAGCGGGGTGGGGGTGTTCAGTGTTCATGCCCAAAAGTTGTTGAGCGGGGTGGGGGTGTTCAGTGTTCATGCCCAAAAGTTGTTGAGCCGGGGTGGGGGTGTTCAGTGTTCATGCCCAAAAGTTGTTGAGCCGGGGTGGGGGTGTTCAGTGTTCATGCCCAAATGATGTTGAGCGGGGTGGGGGTGTTCAGTGTTCATGCCCAAAAGTTGTTGAGCCGGGGTGGGGTGTTCAGTGTTCATGCCCAAAAGTTGTTGAGCGTGGTGGGGTGTTCAGTGTTCATGCCCAAAAGTTGTTGAGCGGGGTGGGGGTGTTCAGTGTTCATGCCCAAAAGTTGTTGAGCGGGGTGGGGGTGTTCAGTCTTCATGCCCAAATGATGTTGAGCGGGGTGGGGGTGTTCAGTGTTCATGCCCAAAAGTTGTTGAGCGGGGTGGGGGTGTTCAGTGTTCATGCCCAAAAGTTGTTGACCGGGGGTGGGGGTGTTCAGTGTTCATGCCCAAATGTTGTTGAGTGGGGGGATCACCAAACTAGATTGTGCACAATTAAAGCCCGGGGCCCCCCCCCGGCCAGTCAAGAGCCCCTGGGTACTGGCCTCATTGGCCCGGTCAGTAATCCTTCCCTGCCTGCGACAGAGCATTAACCTTAAAAACCTCATCAGTTTAGGAGAACATTGTGACGAGGATGAGGGCATGGCCAGGCCATGATGGTGCACGGCTGGCTTTGAATCAGCTGATCAGCGGGACAGCGAGATAAAGTGGAGCCAGAGGCGGCACGCTGCCTCTAGTGCCTCTAGTGTTCATGTGTGTCTGTGTTTGTTTGCATTTACATTTACATTTACATTTATGCATTTGGCAGACGCTTTTATCCAAAGCGACTTACAGTGCACTTATTACAGGGACAATCCCCCTGGAGCAACCTGGAGTTAAGTGCCTTGCTCAAGGACACAATGGTGGTGGCTGTGGGGCTTGAACCAGTGTCCTTCTGATTATCAGATTACAAGTTATGTGATTAGACCACTACACCACCACCACTCCGTGTTTGTTGTTCTAAGTTCATTTATATCATTAATTTTTATGTTGACTGTTCAGCTGGTTCC
>NC_068293.1:43825599-43893099 GCF_025860055.1 Xyrauchen texanus | reverse complement strand
TCCCCTACAACCTAAAACAACCCCTAAACCCAACACATCCCCTAAACCCAACACATCCCCTAAACCTAACACAACCCCTAAACCCAACACAACCCCTAAACCCAACACACCCCCTAAACCCAACACCACCCCTAAACCCAACACATCCCCTAAACCTAACACATACCCTAAACCCAACAAATCCCCTAAACCTAACACAACCCCTAAACCCAACACCACCCCTAAACCTAATACATCCCCTAAACCCAACACATCCCCTAAACCCAACACATCCCCTACAACCTAAAACAACCCCTAAACCCAACACATCCCCTAAACCCAACACATCCCCTAAACCTAACACAACCCCTAAACCCAACACCACCCCTAAACCTAACACACCCCTAAACCCAACACAACCCCTAAACCTAACACATACCCTAAACCCAACAAATCCCCTAAACCCAACACATCCCCTACAACCTAAAACAGCCCCTAAACCCAACATAACCCCTAAACCCAACACACCCCCTAAACCCAACACATCCCCTAAACCCAACACATCCCCTAAACCCAACACACCCCCTAAACCCAACACAACCCCTAAACCAAACACAACCCATAAACCTAAAACATACCCTAAACCAAACAAATCCCCTAAACCAAACACATCCCCTACAACCTAAAACAGCCCCTAAACCCAACACAACCCCTAAACCCAACACATACCCTAAACCCAACAAATCCCCTAAACCCAACACATCCCCTACAACCTAAAACAGCCCCTAAACCCAACACAACCCCTAAACCTAACACATACCCTAAACCCAACAAATCCCCTAAACCCAACACATCCCCTACAACCTAAAACAGCCCCTAAACCCAACACACCCCCTAAACCCAACACATCCCCTAAACCCAACACACCCCCTAAACCCAACACAACCCTAAACCCAACACATCCCTAAACCCAACACAACCCATAAACCTAACACATACCCTAAACCCAACAAATCCCTAAACCCAACACATCCCCTACAACCTAAAACAGCCCTAAACCCAACACAACCCCTAAACCCAACACATCCCCTACAACCTACAACACAGCCCCTAAACCCAACACAACCCCTAAACCTAACACATCCCCTAAACCCAACAAATCCCCTAAACCCAACACATCCCCTACAACCTAACACAACCCCTAAACCCAACACAACCCCTAAACATAACACATCCCCTAAACCTAACACAACCCCTAAACCCAACACAACCCCTAAACCCAACACATCCCCTAAACCTAACACATCCCCTAAACCTAACACAACCCCTAAACCCAACACATCCCCTAAACCCAACACATCCCCTACAACCTAACACAACCCCTAAACCTAACACAACCCCTAAACCCAACACAACCCCTAAACCCAACACAACCCCAAAACCCAACACAACCCCTAAACCCAACACAACCCCTAAACCCAACACATCCCCTAAACCTAACACAACCCCTAAACCTAATACATCCCCTAAACCCAACACATCCCCTACAACCTAGAACAGCCCCTAAACCCAACACAACCCCTAAACCCAACACATCCCCTACAACCTAAAACAGCCCAAAACCCAACACAACCCCTAAACCCAACACAACCCCTAAACCTAACACAACACCTAAACCCAACACAACCCCTAAACCCAACACATCCCTTAAACCTAACACACCCCTAAACCGAACACATCCCCTAAACCTAACACAACCCCTAAACCCAACACATCCCCTAAACCGAACACATCCCCTAAACCTAACTGTTAGATAATTTTGTCATCCAATGTATTTAATTTATTTGTTGATCTGCAATCCCCGTCTCGATACGGCTCAGCTGAGGGAAGAAAGATATGACACAGACTCAATGGTATCAAATCCTTTCTTCAGCATTTATTGCTTCAGCATTCTGCTATATGGTCCAGAAAACCACATTCCACTGGACCCCCACCAATGAAATAGTTCTTTACCTTATATGGGGGTGACATACATTTGAGGTAGTGTGAAACGTGAGAACAGAGACAAAAACACATTCCTTAGAACATCTTTGGAACAGGAAACAGTTGTAGCTACCCCCAACAAAAGAGGTGTAAAAGAGTCCTTCATTATTCCACATTACATCACCAGAGAAGTTGTTGAGAAGCATTAATTATTCCACACTAACACAACCCATAAACCTAACACAGCCCCTATACCCAACACAACCCCTAAACCCAACACATCCCCTAAACATAACACAACCCTAAACCGAACACATCCCCTACAACCTAAAACAGCCCCTAAACCCAACACAACCCCTAAACCCAACACATCCCCTAAACCCAACACATCCCCTACAACCTAACACAACCCCTAAACCTAACACAACCCCTAAACCCAACACAACCCCTAAACCCAACACAACCCCTAAACCCAACACAACCCCTAAACCTAACACATCCCCTAAACCCAACACATCCCCTAAACCTAACACAACCCCTAAACCTAATACATCCCCTAAACCCAACACATCCCCTACAACCTAGAACAGCCCCTAAACCCAACACAACCCCTAAACCTAACACAACCCCTAAACCCAACACATCCCCTACAACCTAAAACAGCCCAAAACCCAACACAACCCCTAAACCTAACACAACCCCTAAACTTAACACATCCCCTAAACCTAACACATCCCTTAAACCCAACACAACCCCTAAACCCAACACAACCCCTAAACCTAACACAACACCTAAACCCAACACAACCCCTAAACCCAACACATCCCCTAAACCCAACACAACCCCTAAACCCAACACAACCCCTAAACCCAACACATCCCCTAAACCTAACACAGCACCTAAACCCAACACAACCCCTAAACCCAACACAACCCCTAAACCTAACACAACACCTAAACCCAACACAACCCCTAAACCTAACACACCCCTAATCCGAACACATCCCCTAAACCTAACACAACCCCTAAACCCAACACATCCCCTAAACCGAACACATCCCCTAAACCTAACTGTTAGATAATTTTGTCATCCAATGTATTTAATTTATTTGTTGATCTGCAATCCCCGTCTCGATACGGCTCAGCTGAGGGAAGAAAGATATGACACAGACTCAATGGTATCAAATCCTTTCTTCAGCATTTATTGCTTCAGCATTCTGCTATATGGTCCAGAAAACCACATTCCACTGGACCCCCACCAATGAAATAGTTCTTTACCTTATATGGGGGTGACATACATTTGAGGTAGTGTGAAACGTGAGAACAGAGACAAAAACACATTCCTTAGAACATCTTTGGAACAGGAAACAGTTGTAGCTACCCCCAACAAAAGAGGTGTAAAAGAGTCCTTCATTATTCCACATTACATCACCAGAGAAGTTGTTGAGAAGCATTAATTATTCCACACTAACACAACCCATAAACCTAACACAGCCCCTATACTCAACACAACCCCTAAACCCAACACATCCCCTAAACATAACACAACCCTAAACTGAACACATCCCCTACAACCTAAAACAGCCCCTAAACCCAACACAACCCCTAAACCCAACACATCCCCTAAACCTAACACAACCCCTAAACCCAACACAACCCCTAAACCCAACACAACCCCTAAACCTAACACATCTCCTAAACCTAACACAACCCCTAAACCTAACACATCCCCTAAACCCAACACAACCCCTAAACCCAACACAAACCCTAAACATAACACAACCCCTAAACCTAACACATCTCCTAAACCTAACACATCCCCTAAACCTAACACAACCCCTAAACCCAACACAACCCCTAAACCCAACACAACCCCTAAACCTAACACAACCCCTAAACCTAACACATCCCCTAAACCCAACACAACCCCTAAACATAACCCAACCCCTAAACATAACACAACCCCTAAACCCAACACAACCCCTAAACCTAACACATCCCCTAAACCTAACACAACCCATAAACCCAACACATCCCCTAAACCCAACACAACCCCTAAACCCAACACAACCCCTAAACCTAACACATCCCCTAAACCCGACACATCCCCTAAACCCAACACATCCCCTAAACCCGACACAGCCCCTAAACCCAACACAACCCCTAAACCTAACACATCCCCTAAACCCGACACATCCCCTAAACCTAACACAGCCCCTAAACCCAACACAACCCCTAAACCTAACACAACCTAAAAACCTAACACAGCCCCTAAACCTAACACAACCCCTAAACCCAACACAGCACCTAAACCCAACACAACCCCTAAACCCGACACATCCCCTAAACCTAACACAACCTAAAAACCTAACACAGCCCCTAAACCCAACACAACCCCTAAACCCAACACAACCCCTAAACCTAACACAGCCCCTAAACCCAACACAACCCCTAAACCCAACACAACCTCTAAACCCAACACAACCTCTAAACCCAACACAACCCCTAAACCTAACACATCCCCTAAACCCAACACAACCCCTAAACCCAACACAACCCATAAACCTAACACAACCTAAAAACCTAACACAGCCCCTAAACCCAACATAACCCCTAAACCCAACACAACCCCTAAACCTAACACACCCCCTAAACCCAACACATCCCCTAAACCCAACACATCCCCTAAACCCAACACAACCCCTAAACCTAACCCCACAAAAAACTTTTGAATTTATGTCTGCCCATCGCCCAAAACACAAAGTCTGAGGCAAAGTTAAATTTGAGTGCCCAAAACGACTGCCACAAATAATTCTGAACATTCAACCAAAAATCTTGGATCTTAACACACCCCACAAAAGCATGGGTTATGTCTCCAACTTCTGACTTGCATTGCCATCTGGTGGGTGTGTCTTTAAGACCAGGTCTATACAATCTAGAGGGGGTCCAATAGAATCTATGTAAAATCTTAAACTGCATCAGGCACACCCTTGCATCTCTAGATGCAGACTTTTTAGAATCCTAGCCCACACTCCCTCTTCCAATACCAAGTTTACATTTTCTCCCATAATTTCTTGAGAGAAGTTGAAGCTCCGTCCCCCAGACTCTGAATCAGCAGAGAGTAATACACTAATGCCTCATGACCTTTTCCAAAAGCAGTAAACCCCATTTGCAGAGTATCTGCAGCTTTAGGGTGGTGTATGCTACTCCCAAAAATTGTAGAGAGCAGGTGGCGCTGCTGTAAATACCTAAAGAACTGAGATCTGGGAATCCCAATATGATGACCCAAATTCTCAAAAGATCTCAACATTCCATTCTCATACAGGTCGCAGAGTGTAGTAACCCCCCTCACAATCCACCCTGACCAGCAGAAAGGGGACTTATTAATACATTATTTTGGGTTCAGCCATATGCTTGAGGCAACATTTAAATAAATGTCCAAATTAAACACTCTGGACACTTTTGTCCAAATCACATGAAAATGTGAGATAACAGGATGTAATTTAACTTCTCTGGTTAGGTTAATAGAAAGACTTAGCAATGGCAAAATAGATTTTAAATACAAAACCAGGGAGGGGCTCTCTCAGGTTGGAGTGACCAGTGAGCCAAATGTCTGAGACCGAATGCATAATAATTAAACAAAATCTTGGGTAGCCCTAGTCCAACTTTGTCAATCAAATTGCTTGAAATAAGAGAGGGGGACATCTCTAGGGAGAGACTGTAACAGATAATCATAGATCATAGATCATAGATACATGTAATGAAGCCCACCTGCCCACATTGTTTGAAAACTTTTTATTAAGGGTCAAAATTAACTCACACAATCACACAAATTAGCTGGGAGTAAAATGCCCAAATACTTAATGCCCTGTTTGGGCCACTGGAAGGTACCTGGCTGAAAATCCATTACTGGGCAGTACGCTGTCAGAGCCAATGCTTCGCATTTAGACCAATTGACTCTGTATCCTGAGAACTTAGAAAAGTAAATAATAATTCTGTGGAGGCAAGGCATAGATCTAGTGGGGTCAGAGACGAATAATAAAATATCATCTGCGTAAAGCAAACGCTTAAGCGCCACACCTACTCATCTCTGGATTTACGGTGTTTAAATTCCTCGGACCGCCTGTCATAGAGTATACAATTATTGCACTGCTCTTGGAATTGCGCGTTGCCCTCGGCATGTCCATCGAGGGTCACGTCGACATCCCTGCAGATTACCTGTTGATTCCCCTGACAACCACCACATACCGACCATCTGGTCTTCACGCCGTTGCCCTCCGACTGGTGAAAGTGATTTGAAGTGGGGTGTCAATTTTGATAATCTCAGTTTATTGAAAAACACAACTTTAATTTCACCACAAAACACAGATGTCGCCACTATTACGATGGCCCTTATCAATGCACGTTCAATATCAAACAAGTCTTTTATTCTGAATTACTTTTTTATATCATGATCATTGGACTTTTTATTCATCACTGAGACTTGGCAAATCCTGGCAAACAAATGGCCCAGGGGGATCTAACACCACCATGCTGTGACTTTTTTTAATTCCCCACAGACTTCAGGATGAGTAGGTGGCATTGCCACTGTTTTTAAAAACTCTTTTAAATGCAGAATGCTGCCTATGGACATATATTACAGTTCTGAGGTCCAATAGTTTAACATTGACATCTTTGGTCCTACCTTCTTGTGCACTTCTGTACAGGCCTCCCAAATTTAAAAAGGACTTCATCCAACAATTTTCTGACTATTGTCTCTGGACTGGTGTCACACGGTGATAGACTCCTGATTCTTAAGCATTAATCACCATTTGCAGAGTATCTGCCGCTTTAGGGGGGTGTATGCTACTCCCAAACATTGTACAGAGCAGGTGGCGCTGCTGTAAATACCTAAAGAACTGAGATCTGGGAATCCAAATATGATGACCCAAATTCTCAAAAGATCTTCTGTACAGGCCTCCCAAATTTAATAAGGACTTCATCCAACAATTTTTGGACTTTCTCTCTGGACTGGTGTCACGTGGTGATAGACTCCTGATTCTTGGGGACTTTAATATTCATGTATGCTGTCCATCGAAACCACTGGTAAATGAATTTATCTCCCTTACTGAGTCTTTAAATTTTGTACGACATGTCACTGGTCCTACTCACAATATGGGTCATAGATCTGGTGTTAGCGTATGGTCTTTCTGTGTCCAACTTAGAGGTCTTAGATATTGGCATTTATGACCATTATTCAATAATGTTTGAGTCTGTCTCTACTTGTCCTCTGCCTACTTATTCTCAGCCCTTGCATTATTCCCAATCCATTCACTCATCTACTGCTAAACGTTTTTCAGAATTGTATCTAATGTATTTAACAGATGATATCTTAGCTGGACTTGACACTGAATCATTGGTTGAAGCTTTCTATAAATCTTGAGTACTTTTGTACTTGATAACGTCGCTCTGCTCAAGCCAAGGAGAGATAAGGGTGTTTCACAGCATTGGCTAAATGACGTCACCCACGCTCTCAGACAAGAGTGTAGAAAAGATGAGCAGAAGTGGAAAAGAGACAATCTTCAGGTCTCTTATGATATTTTAAAGGAGTGTTTAACTAACTATCAGAGAGCGGTAAAGGAAGTGAAAGTTTTTCATGTAAGCAATGGCTTACATGTGACTGGCTTGATATTACCCAGCTAATGGTGCGATGATGTACAGCTGCTAGTCTTAGCTTTAGGGGGCTTACACACTTCTGCTTCACTATGATCAAGGACTGAGTCCATCAATAGATTAAAGTCTCCTCCCAATATTATATTGACATTGATCATCTACGTTAGGTCCGTAAATATTAGCCAAAATCATACTTTGCCCCTAATTTTCAGCTAAAACAATAACGACTCTTCCTAATTTATCTTTAATCTGTTTGAGACATTTGAATTGTAGATGTTTACTTATCAATGTAATGACTCCCCTGTTTTTATTTGAGCCAGCACTAAAGAAAACATGCCCATATCTTCCCCAATTATTCAGCTTCCTGCTGGGAAAGGTGCATTCCTTGAAGAAACACAATATCATATTTCTTATGTTTAAGAAAATATATTAACCTTCCTTTTTTATGGGGTGCCCCAACCCTTTCACATTCCATGTGGAGAGAGACAATCCACTCATGTTAACATTTGACATTTTGACATATTAGGAAACAAATCAATTGTGTGTCAAAAATAAATTTATAAAGACCACATTCTCCATTAGTGCAACAATCAAACCCTGAACTTGCCCCTGAACCAAACAAACAGAAAAAAGAAAATGTGCGCAATAACCTTGCGCACGACAGCGCCAATTGTCATCCATCCCTCCAAACTCAAAGAGTCCCTGTACACCTGCGAGAGTCCCCGCGACAACTTTGCCATCGGATTTCTGAAGTCCGATGATTCTATACCATAGGAGGCATAAGCACAAAGAACGAGCAGATTCATCCATAACTGTCCCAAAGGAGTGTTCTTCCACAAAGCAAACTCCAGCCACTAGTCGGAACCATCACAAAAAGATGCCCAGCATCCTCGGATGCCCAAAGGCATGATCAGTGACTGAGAAACATACCATGACTTCGTCAGTCCATTGATTTATGAAAAACAATGCTTGTTGTGGGCATGTAAATATTTTGCAGCCATCCTTAGTATCTATTCCAAATTTGGCCTGGAACTTCAGTGCAAAAGCTTTCCTTCATCGATGCAAAAGGTTTCTTGAGGGAGTGTTATTCCACAAAACATACTCCAGCCGCTAGACGGGACCAACACAAAAAGAAACAAAAATGGCGCCCAGCTTCCTCAAACAGTCAATAGTAAGTATAGCGAGTTAATCCACTCTGGGGCCACATGAGAAACACTAAATGGCTTACTCACCCATTGTCTCTATGAAAGACAATGCTTGTTGTGGGCATGTAAATATTTTGCGGCCATCCTTAGTATCTATTCTAAATTTGTCCGGAAACATCAGAGCAAAAGTGATCTTCCAAAAGATCTAAACAAGAAATCTGGGAACAAGAAAATGTTGTAATTTTTTCAAGACAGCTTTCTCTTGCTCCTCGCCTCGCACAACACAAGATCTTTATCAGAGGATCTCAGGAATTTGGCCAGAATTGATCGGGGCCTGTCTCCCTCAGCGGATCTCCGAGCCGAGTCTCTGTGAGCTCGCTAATGGCTGGTTATGTTGAGCAGACTCGTATTTTCCATCACCGTAATCTATCGACGTATTACAGTGAGATCCTCCAAGTCAGCAACAACTTTCGTATGCATCACAAACATGTTGGACAGTTGACGCTGGATTTCTCCCGCCGCGCCGTCCAAATCAAGTCCCTGGTCCGCAGGTATCAGCTTGAGCATGTAAGTGTCTTTTAATATCTCCAGAGCCCAAGGATTCTGACTTCTTTGCCATGTTGACTTCAAAGAACAGATATGTAGCAGGGTGTTACAACATAAAAATAATTAAAAACTAGCAAAGTGCACAGAGCTCGTCGTTCACATGTCCGCTCCTCGCATGGCATCATGTGACTCCATAGACAAAATGTTATTGAAAATGAGAAATAACGGTTTTTATAACCAAAATGATAACTGAACTTGGTAAATTAATTATGCAACATAATAAAAATGTGCATGCTACTTTTTTATCATTGCACAATTTGTTCAGGTTCACAAACAATTTTTATTTTTAAATGACTTTATAACTAATCTTGTATAGAGCAACTTTGATTATAACCAATGGAGAGAGTTTGGGGCGGGACTATATGTTTTTTTCGACCAATGGCAGACAGAGGGTGGATTCAGAAATCTGTTTGAAAATAACATTTATTTTTGCACTAGTGTAGCAGAAATTACACACTAAATGCATACAAATTTAATGACATTTTATAAATATATACTAAATATTAAATACTGTATACTATATAATTTAACTTTCATAAAAGTAATTTGTAAAGTATTTAAATTTCTTTAAATAGCAATTTCTTAGTAATTATTGTTTATTATAATTATTTTAACCATTTATTATTGTTACTATGTACTATATATTATTATTATTAATGTTATTTTTAATGATCATTTATTAATATGAATGTATTTTTGTTTATTGAATAGCAAATTGTTCTTCTATTTATTTATTTATTTATTTATTTATGCCATTATTATGATTAATTATTGTTATTGTGTATTTATTTATTTATTTATTTATTCATTCATTATAATAATAATAATAATAATAATAATAATAATATACTAGTAAAAATGTACAATTTATCAATTTGTTTATTATTTATTCAATAGAAATTATATATTTATTATTACTATTAATTTGTTTTATTATTAATTACTTTAATAGTAATTAAACTGTAGATAGTGTTATTATAAATTTATTATTGATTTGTTAAGTTTTATTTAATTTTTTTGTATTTAATTTTTATTTCTTATCAATTAATAATAATTAATTTATTATTTTATACATTTATATTTACAACTGATCATAATGATTAATTATGAATTAATTAATTAATTTTTCAATAGCAAAACTTTATGGATTTTCAGTACTCTTTCCACCACTGAGTATGAAACCTCAAACTTTGTGTTCAAACTTTTTTACAAGGCGAATGATAATCATAGAGACTAGGGGGTGGGCACTTTTAACTTGGGCCAGTAAGACACCTTCAAGCAACACCTTAGCAACCACACAACAATGCATTAAAAATATCTCTGAACACCTGTGCAACTGCATAGCAATGCCCTGGCAACCACCCACAACACCCTTGCATCGTGACAGCAAGTTTTGCACAGGTGAGCCGAGCACCACTCACAAACACAAAACTTATAGTATAAAGCAACATATGGCAGAACATGTTTTGAAAGGAAATTTGGAATTGGAAATCCAATGGTCCAAATGTGATGCAGATTTATAATATTTCAATGACATCACCTCTGTACTGAGTTTAAAAGATGATTCAGCACAAATACATGGCCCATTATGACATCACCATGGCATTGTAGTGTTGTTTTCATAATGTGCGTGAGATTACAGAACAAAAGGCAGCTGCTCACTCTCCCTCGTAGTAAGAAAGTGGAGTATCTGATTACTAATATTGAGTGCATCTGCAATGTCTGCGCACTCCTCTTATTGGCCAGCAGGTGCACTGGGAATATTGGGTTCAGAGTATCCAGCAATTATCTGAAATGTGGTAGAAAAAATCAATATGCTCACAGAAAGCCGGTAAGGTCAAAAAAAGTGGAGAATTGCTGTACTTAAACTTACACAGGAAAGTTACTGACAGACAAGTCCAATACTTATTTTCAGAGGGCTACTCTTTTGTTAAAGCTTGTTTTAGATATGTACTGTATACATTACCATTGTAAAATGGTGATAATGTCATAATCCTGCCGTTTTGATCTTGTGTTATTCTTGTTTTGGCAGGGTCGTGTCTCTCAGGTTGTCCCATGTGCTTGTGATTTCTTCTCTCCCTCCTGTTTCCCCAGGTGCTGCTCAGCAGTGCAATCAGCGTTGCCATGGCAGCGCTAATTAGCACTGCTTGTGTTTATGGGCAGCACCTGGTTTCAGTCATTCCTTGTCCTTTATATTCCCACCTTTGTCTTGTCTGTGTTGTCGAATCGTTTTTGTTTCTCTTGTCCAGTCGGTAGTCAGTGTAAGTTTGTTGTCTTCCTGTTATTATTCACTTCCAGTCTGTTATTATTTGTTGTGTTTTTGTCTAGTTTATTGTTCTCTCCATCGTCAGAGTTTTTTGTTTCGCTGTTTGATTTTGTTTTATTTATTAAATTCTCATTTTATCTCATTTCTGCTGTTGGGACATTTTTCACATTACTAATACTTTTATATTTTGTCCCAACTTCGCCTCCACGACTTAGAGCCATGCAGGCTGAAAGGCTCTTTGAGCTTCGGCAGGGGAGGATGTCAGTGGGGGATTATGCTGGTGGCAGCTGTTCCCGCTGACGACCTTCTGCAGTGCCTCTTACCACCCGGAAGAGGAGAAGGAGAAGGGGCCCTACTCTTCAGGCGTTCCAGTGCCCGTGGCCACAGAGGCCGTTCCCCTGTCACTGCCTGAGATTTTGAGCTTGAGTTTGTGAATCTTAGCACTTGGATCACAGTCAGGTCAGCCTCATGCAAACTTTTAGGACTGGTGTGAGTGAGCCCATAAGACCTTGTGTGCCTGAAAAGGGTGAAGGAGGAAGTCTTTCAGCCACCATCAAGTTTGCGATAAGATGGGATGAGTTCATCTCAGCTTGCGCTTCTGAAGAATTCCTCACTGGACGCTGTCATCAGAGGAAGCATGCCACCAACCGCCTGGAGGCAGTGGCCGCTCCCGCTGCCAGCTGCTGCCTCCCGTTGCCGACTGCTGGGAGGTGGCGGTCGTTACTACTGCTGTGCCTCTTACCACCTGGAAGAGGAGGAGAAGGGCCCCTACTCTGCAGGCATTGCCAGTGTCCACGAAGTCCTTTCCCCTGTCACTACCAGTGCTCACAGCCATGGAGGCCAGTCACTGCCTGTGCTCACAACCACGGAGGTCATTCCCCTGTCACTGCCAGTGCCCATGACCATGGAGGTCATTCCCCTGTCACCGCCTGTGTTTATTACCATGTAGGTTGTTTTCCTGTCACTGCCAGTGCCCATAGCCATGGAGGTCGTTTCCCTGACACTGCCTGTGCTCACGGCCATGGAGGCCATTCCTCTGTCACTGCCAGTGCCCACGACCATGGAGGTCATTCCCCTGTCACCACCTGTGTTTATTACCATGGAGGTCGTTTCCCTGTCACTGCCAGTGTCCACGGCCATGGAGGTTGCTCCCTTGTCACTACCAGTGCCTTCAGCCACAGAGGACGTTTTCCTGCTGACTCACCTCGCTTCAGTCCTGGAGCCGCCTGTACAGTTTCCAGTGGCCGTCGGCGAGTCTGTCCAGTTCCCTGAGACTGTCGATAAGCCTGTCCAGTTCCCCGTGGCCATCGACGAGCCTGTTCAGTTCCCAAGTCATCACACCCAGCCAAGTCACCAAGCCCAACCAAGTCACCAAGCAAGTCACCAAGCCCAGCCAAGTCACCAAGCCCAGTCAAGTCACCAAGCCCAGTTTAGGCACTCCACCATGGCTTGCTCTGCCTGCCAGTTCCCCCTGGTCTGTCCAGACAGTTCTGCCCTTGACTGCACCTTGTTCTCAGTTGATTTGGTTTGGTTCATGTTTCCTGTTCTTGTCTGTTCTGTATTATGTAGTGCCATCCACATGTTTCACCCACCCTCCCTTCCCGTAGTCTGGTCTTTCGTCTAGTTTTGTTTTTTTCTTCTTTGTGGATACCTGGGAGTCTTGTCTTGTCTTGTCTGTGTTGTCTGATAATTTTTGTTTCTCTTGTCCTGTCGGTAGTCAGTCTAAGTTCCTTTATCTTCCTGTTATGCTCCCAGTCTGCTCTTATTTCTCCTGTTTTTGTCTAGGTTGTTGTTTTATCCATCGTGAGAGTTTCACTGTTTGCTTTTGTTTTAATTAATACATTCTCAGTTTATCTCATTCCTGCTGTTGGGTCCTCAGTTAGACAGCCTCCAGTTAGACTTAATAAACCATGTATTTGCAGAAAATGTGTGATTATTAATACTGCATATAAAAATGCAAATATTTATTGAACATTTGTGTCTTTTACCATATTCCTGTTACCAAAGTTGAATTAACCCTTGAATGCATTGGTGTTTTGCCAAACTTTGAACAAAATACTTTGAGTCCTTAGCGACTCTGCAAATATATCTATCACAATTGACCTACAAAATGCCCAGATAGTGTCAAATTGTCAAAACATTTTCAAGACACATAACACAGAAGCTACACAGAAGATGCACATTCAATGTGTATTTTCTCAGGCACTTTTTGAGCCTAAATAGAAACAATTTACATTATTTCAGTAGTACACCCAATTTGGATCCAAATCATACCGTTCATGTGTTAAACTTGCTATAGTTTACTTCCATGTTGCTTCTTCATCAAATAGCAATGTCAAATATAAGTCAAATCAATCACTGAAACAACAGCGCCACCTTGAGTAAGAAATGGCACATATAATAAGTGTGTACACGCATCTGAAATACTAATAATTCACTTTTGTCACACAGAAAATAATTTAAAAAATCGTTATAAACACATAAATATATATCCTGTGATAGTAAACTTATATAGAGCTGAAATAATCATAACAATATGATTTATGGAAGTGCAAAAAAGCGACACTATCTTGGGTCTTTAGTTACTTTTGGTAATTAACCAGATAATTTTTATTATTTTTTTTGTGCAATTTTGCCATTCAAAAACCTTCAAACGCAGCCCTAGACTTTCACACTCACCGTTCCCACATCTCTTCTGTCACTGTGGTGAACGTGTGTGAGGTGGGAAGAGTGAGAATCACAGACCTCAGATCTCACACCTTAAACATGCCAAGAAAGTCTCCAGAGCCCGTCATCAGAACACCTGGTGTACATGAAGAGGACAAAATCAATGTATTTAATCATTCATGATGTTGATGTCACACTCAGTCTCCATTCATGTTAGAATGGTCATTTTTAGGTGAACTGTTCCTTTAAGAGAATTCAGAATGCATGAACACAATACCACTTACGTTAAGAAGGAAGCTTGCCATTTTATCTGCTAAGGGAAAATTACCTGATCATTATCAAAAGTGCTGTCTCTCTATTAGATTCTATGTAATATTATATGTAATAGGAACACTATACATAATAGTGTTAGTTACTCAGTAATGGGGGCTGTGTTCTAATGTACCTGATCCTTTACAAAACAATCTGTTAATATAAATGTGTATATGCAAAAAGAGTCAATCAATCAAAATATTTTTTTTTTTTTACCAGATACTAGTTTCTCTAATCAATATTAAAGTACCTTTTTACTATAAATCTCCACTTTCACTTTCACTGTCACTTCCACATTCTTTTCCTTTTGTTTTTTGGTGATTCACATTCCTTGTGCATATTACCACCTATTGATCGGGACTGGTCAAAGGTGGAGATTTATAGTAAAAAAGGACTTAAATATTGATCCGTTTCTCACCCACACCTATCATATCACTTCTGAAGACATGGATTAAACCACTGGAGTCTTCTGGGTTACTTTTATGCTGCCTTTATGTGCTTTTTGGAGCTTCAAAGTTCTGACAATAATTCATTTGCATTGTATGGACCTGGAGATCTGAGATATTCTTCTAAAAATCTTCATTTGTGTTCAGCAGATAAAAGAAAGTCACACATCTGGGATGGCATGAGGGTGAGCACATTTTTGGTTGAACTATTCCTTTAATGATCCTAAAACTAGCCTTTTCTTTTTCTACAAAATGTTATTTTAATCTGTGAGATTCACCCCTTTATTTTTGTTGTTCCGTTTGATGCCGCTAGTGGCGCATAAAATAACACTTCTTTACCTTTGATGAAACATGAAAGCGTTGCATTCAAAACACTTTGTAACAGCGCCGGCCAGTGTTCACTATTGGTATTGCACCCTCTCTATTGCCCTATTAACCACTTTGTGAGAGTGAGCCACTGCACAAGTCCTCCTGGACAATTCTTTTAATTACTATCATTATTATAATTTTTTATAATAAAAAAATACAATTCTATATATATATATAAAAATAATAATAATAATTAATAATATAATAATAATAATAGTAATTAAAATGTTATATATAAATATATATAAATAATTAATATTATTATTATTATTTTTAATAATATATATATATATATCATGGATGTATATATATCTATATATATTTATATATATATATATATATATATATATATTTCCTAGATATTTTTATATATATATTATATATATATATATATATATATATAATATATATGATAACGTATTTATATATTTCCTTATTTATATATGTTTTTTCTTGTTCTTATATATGTATATTTATTATATATATATATATATATATATATATATATATATATATATATATATATATATATATATATATATACATAAAAAATATATATTTTTATTTTTTAAAATATATATTTTATATATATATAAAACATTTATTATTAAAAATAATAATAAGAGTAATTAAAAAAATTGCCCAGGAGGACTTATGCAGTGGCTCACTCTCTCTCTCTCTCTCTCTCTCTCTCTCTCTCTCTCTCTCTCATATATATATATAATATATATATTTTATATTATATGTATAAAATATTATTATTAATAATAATAATAGTAATATATTTTTTTCCTGGATGTCTTTTTTTCTTTACCTTTTGTTAAAATATATATATATATATTTTTTGTATTTTTAAAAAAAATTTTTTTTTTTTACAAAAGTTCAGGAAAAAAAAAAACATCCAGGAAATTATATGTTTATGTAAATGTATTCTAATATATTTTTAATCATTTATTTTTCCTAATATATTTCAGAATACGTTTCAGCAATTATAGAAATGATATCCTTTTCTCCACTAGCAATTTTGTATTTACGTACATTTACACATTTGTTAATCTGGCTGACACTTTTATCTAAAGAGACATACATTTCATTCAGTACATATGAAATATATTTTGATCATAAATAATACATGTTTTGCCGTATGATGAGAGCACTAGTGAAACCAGCCAAACTCATGAACCTTATGAACTACACATTCAAAAGTGTCAATCACTTTCCTTAAAAGCACAAAATGTATCCAATTACAGTTTCAGATAGGTATATTCTAACTCTCTGAATATATTGGCAACGTGAAGTCTGAAACAACAGCATGTAATAGCAGCTGTACCTCACATGTGACTGTTACCAACTGGTCAATGTTTGATTTATTTATTTAACAGTTAAAACAAGTAAGGTATCAGTGCATGTATAACCATGTTTATCTGGTGCACAAGGTGTCAAGTCATTTTTAAATGTCAAGAACACATTTTGCATTGAATATTAAATGTTTATATTAAAATATCAAATATTAAAATAAATAAAAATAAATCAATACAGCCAACAAACAGGTTAAAGTCCCTTAATCATTAATTTTCTCGATACACTGGAGCAGGGCCATTACTAGGCATAGGTGAACTAGGCGGGCGCCAGGGCTGGACTGGTAATCTGGCATACCGGGCGTTTTCCCGGTGGGCCGACGCACTTTGGGGCCAATCAGGGGCGGACTGGCCGTCGGGAGAACCGAGCGGGCCGATGGGTCGGCCGCGAAACGTGCAGAATGGGCCGTGATAAGCTAAAATGAGCCGCCGCGTTATGCAGAACACTTGTGTTGTGTTTGTTTTGTGCTAACACATTTTATGTACCCGCACAAATATGACCGGCCCACTGATTGCTTATTCTGTAATTCTTTTATATTGCATTTATTATCACAAGATATTGCATTAGATCTTTTTTATCAACTTCTTTTTTTAGTAATATGACAGTCAATTCGTGCTGACGCTGCTAATGTCACATGCATTGACTGTCGGGAAAACAGATGGCGTGACTGTCAAGGCTCCGGTGAGTTTGTTGGTTTGCTGCCGGCATGCATGATCAGTGTTTCCATGGGAACTCGGGGGCGGGGTTCTTCTTCGTGGAGAAGAAGGATGGCTCGCTTAGACCCTGTATAGAATATTGGGGGCTGAATGACATCACGGCTACCTTTGCAGTTGATGTCCTCAGCTTTCGAACTCTTTACGAAGTTTGATTTACATAACTCTTATCACCTTGTCCAGATTAGGAAGGGAGATGAGGTGAAGACGGCCTTGAACACCCATATGGGGCACTTTGAATATTTGGTCATGTCTTTCAGATTGGTCAACGCCCCCGCCGTCTTCCAGGGGCTTGTAAATGACGTGCATTTAGACATGGTTGATCGTTTTTTGTTTGTCTATCTAGATGATATTCTGATCTTCTCCCAGAATATCCAGGACCATGTTCAGCACGTCAGGAAGGTGCTTGAGCGACTGCTAGAGAATCGGCTGTTCGTCAAGGTGAAGTGCGCTTTTCATGCTTTTCCTCCGAGGGAGTGCGCATGGACCCTGCTAAGGTCAGAGCCGTCTCCGATTGGCCAACCCCAGATTCTCGCAAGGCATTGCATTACAGCCAAGTCGCCATGCCTCTGACGGATCTCACCTACAAACTTTTGTTGACTTTTGTTGGTCCCCACGGCCTGAGGCCGCGTTCTCTAAATGACCACGTTTTCTACCGCTCCCATCCTTGTTACTCCGACCCTGCATGTCTGTTTGTGGTGGAGGTGGATGTGTCTGAGGTTGGTGTTGGAGCGGTTCTGTCACAGCGCTCTTCCTTGGGACAGAAAGATGCATTCATGTGCTTTTTTTCACACCACTTAACACAAGCAGAACGGAACTACGACATCGGTAACCGAGAATTGCAGGCTGTCCGGTTGGCTTTGTGCGAGCAGCGACTTTGGTTAGAGGGTTCGGGGGTACCTAGAGAACCTAGAGTACATCCGTTGCACCAAACGCCTTAACTCTAGACAAACCTTTTTTCACACATTTTAATTTTGTCCTCTCGTATCACCCTGGCTCTAAGAACGTCAAGCCAGACAATTTGTCTCAGTGTTTCAAGGTCGAGACCTCCACTGTCCCACCGGATACCATTTTACCCACCACTCGAGTGGTGGACATGGTATCCTGGGAGGTGGAGGCTAAAGTCCGTGCTATGCTACGAAACACCGTGCCCAGCGGGATGGTTATTTATTCCGCGATCAGTTAGGGCACGCGTCCTACATTAGGGCCACTTATCTAATGTCGTTTGTCATCAAGGGGCAACTCGCACCAGATGCTCATTAGACAACGATTCTGGTGGCCATCAATTGCGTAGGATGTAGGCCACTTGCCCCATTTGGGTGACTAATAAGACCTCCTGTCACCCCCTGGCCGGGCTCCTCCACCTGCTGTTTGTCCCTTCAAGACCCTGGTCGCACATAACCATGGATTTTGTAACTGGTCCCCCCCCCTTCCATGGCAACACAGTTGTTTTGATGGTAGTGGACCGGTTCTGAAAGGGAGCTCATTTCATTCCCCTCCCCAAATTACCCACAGCGAGGAAGACAGCAGTAGCAGTCATAAACCACGTCTTCTGCATTCATGGCCTCCCGGTTGATGTGGCTTCTGACAGAGGCCCCAATTTGTGTCATGTTTCTGGACATAATTCTGTGGATAGCTGGGGGCTACGGTGAGTTCGTCCTCTGGATTCCGGAGTGGGCTAATAAGGTACGGGAATAGACCCTGCACTGTATGGGCACCTGTAACTTGTCTTCTTGGAGCAATCATTTAGTCTGGGTCGAGTACGGGCACAACTCCTTGGTTTCATCTTCTACGGGGTTATTGCCCTTCCAGTGTAGACTTGGTTACCAGCCCCCTCTGTTCCCTGCTCAATAGCCCGACGTCCCGGGCTCATCTGTACACACGTTTATGCAGAGATGCCGATGCACCTGGAGAAGCTGCCAGAGAAGCCCTCATACGGATTGGCGCTCTTGTTAAGAGGTCGGCGGACCGGCACCGGTCTAAGCCCCCAGCTTACGAGGGCAGGCAGAGGGTTTGGATGTCCTCAAAGGACATTCCGCTTTGTTTCCCCTCACTTAAGCTGGGTCCCAAGTTTATCTGGCCAATACCCATCACCAAGGTTATTAATCCGGTGGCAGTCCGTCTCAAATTACAACCTTACCTCAAACATATCCATCCCGTTTGTCACGTTTCTAAGATAAAATCGGTTTTACGTTCTAATTTGCATCCCACCACTCCCATCCCACCTCATCCGCGTCTTGTTGAGGGCTCTTCAGCCTACACATTTAGGAGACTAATCCACATCAGGTGGAGGGGCAGAGGGTACCTGGTTGACTGGGAGGGTTATGGTCCTGAGGAGAGATGTTGGGTCCCGAATTGGGACATCCTGGACCACGCCCTCATGGGGGTTGGGGGGTGGTACTGTCACAGCTCTGGTGAGTTTGTCGGTTTATTCTGTGTGTTTTGTTATTTTCTCTCCCTCATGTCTCGCAGGTGAAGCCGGCATGCATGATCAGTGTTTCCATGGGAACATTGATTGTTCCCAGGGGAACACTGATCATGCCACTAATTAGCCGGCTAGCAACACCTGGTTCTCCTCTAATTCCCTCCCTACTTAAACCCTTCGTGTTCTCAGTATCCTTGCGAGATTGTTGTTTGATGTGGTGTAACTTATCGCACTCTCTCTGCCTAGTTGGTCCTGTCTCATGTATCTGTTTGGTTGCCCATCTCTGCCCCCGTGTCAGGAGTGTGGATACCTTCCAGCTTGCTGTACGCTTGTTCTCTGTGCTCACAAATCTTCAACGGAGGTTTCTTCGTCTCTGCCTGTGTGTCGGGATAGCGATTGCCTTCCAATCTGCTGGCCTTGTTCTGTGTACCTCACTACGCTTCTACGGCACGCACTCATCCCCAAAACTCCTTCCCTCAACTGCAGCCTGTGCTGGGATCTCCAGTCTTTGCCAGCTCATTTATTGTTAATAAATCCTTTGAACTGTTATTCTGCTCATGGGATTCATTGTCCGGTCTCCATGGTTTTCAATTGCATATGCTTGGCATTTGTTTTTACTATATAATGTGGTGTCTTGTGTATTTAATTTGTACAACAACAACAACAACAACAACAAAAAGGCCATATAAATATGACTCTATATTGCGGATACTTTGCCATCTTTTGACAGTGCCTCACCCGAGTGGCAAGATGACATGAAATGATGATTTGTTAGGTTACCAACTACGTCCAGTTGTTATGAAAGCCAACAACTGCATAACTTAAGCCTGAACTCATTTTTACTGTAACTAACACTTAAAATGGATATTTACTCTCCATCTGGATTGCACGTTTTGGTAGACATCGCTTCTAATGGATTTCGGAAACCAGTGGTTGCTCAAAAAATGGTGGATATAAATAATAAAAACAAGGTGATTTATTTTTGTTGAGGTATGTTTCTTATTTTGGGCTTGTTTTTCCCAACCAGCTCGCTTGTTGCTCTTGAAAGATCTGGCAACACCACGATGAGTGTATCATCCAACCTTTGTACAAAGGACAGCCATTTCTTTTTATTATTGTGTATATGTTCACGAAAGATTGATTCGTTCATCTATACTTCAGACAAATGAGCATCTCTAATGTGTTTTGGTAGTGTATTGGGCTAAGCGCATAACTTACATTTACATTTATTCATTTGGCAGATGCTTTTATCCAAAGCGACTTACAAAAGAGGAAAAAACATCAGCGAATCATCTTAGGGAGACAGTGGTACAAAAAGTGCCATATTACAAAGTTTCACTATCATCAGAATAGTATACAAAACAGATTTAAGTGCAACAAGAAATGTAAATATTTTTTGTAATCAGAAGGTTGCTGGTTCGATCCCCACAGCCACCACCATTGTGTCCTTGAGCAAGGCACTTAACTCCAGGTTGCTCGGGGGATTGTCCCTGTAATAAGTGCACTGTAAGTCGCTTTGGATAAAAGCATGTAAATATGAAATACTAAAATCACTTCTGAAGACTTGAACGCATCATAGGGCTATTGAACCACAGATTGACACGATGTGCTCACAGAAACAGGTTCAACCAGTATTGACGCTGACTATCACACCTGGAGTCGCGAGTTTGAATCCAGGGCATGCTGAGTGACTCCAGTCAGGTCTCCTTAGCAACCAAATTGGCCCGGTTGCTAGGGAGGGTAGAGTCACATGGGGTAACCTCCTCGTGGTGGTGATTAGTGGTTCTCTCAATGGGGCGTGTGGTGAGTTGTGTGTGGATCGTGGAGAGTAGCATGAGCCTCCACATGCTGTGAGTCTCCGCGGTGTCATGCACAATGAGTCACGTGATCAGATGCGTGGATTGACGGTCTCAGAAATAGAGGCAACTGAGATTTGTCCTCCGCCACCCGGATTGAGGCGAGTAACCGTGCCACCACGAGAACCTACTAAGTAGTGGAAATTGGGCGTTCCACATTGGGAGAAAAGAGGAATAAAAAAATACAATGCGTACTTCTGCAACTTTTTGTAAACAACAAAATGATGTCACTGTGACACCATCGTAAGGAACAACTTGCTACAAATAAATAAAGAAGTAAATCGCCCCCCACCCCAAAACAAACAAATGGGGTCACGTGGCAAAAGAGAAGTACCAAAGTTGGCTGCCATTGAAAACTTAGCAAAACTATTAACTATTTATTTCTTTGTAGCAAGTTGTTGCTCACGATGACGTCACAGTGACATCATTTTGTTGTTTACAAGAAAAAGCGTGCAAACATCTTCATGCGTTTTTAAGATATGAGCAATAACACATAGTGGCCACTTTTTTTTTTCTGTCTAGAATTACTTATTCATTATATATTCTTACCTTTCTCAGAAAATATTTAAATATGCGATTAATTGGCATATCATGTAATTAATTCGATTAAAAATTGTAAGTGATTGACTACGGAAGCTCGCAACCGCAAGGTGGCGAAAAAAAAGTCCAAAAAAAAATTCCTCTCTTAAAATGTTTTTCTCTTCAAAAGAAAAAAAATTAAGAGAAGGAAAAACATTTGAAGAGCACATTTTTTTTGAAGAGAGAAAAAAATTAAGACTTAGGCTCAGGAAGGAACTGAGGTCCTATTATTATTTATTTGTTTCACCTTGCGGTTCAGCGCTTCCGTAATTGACAGCCCTATATTTACATGGTTGTGCATGTAGCGTGCAACTTCAGGGATATTAAAATAGGGTGTCCAGGTGGAAGCTATTTTTACACAAACGGAGGGGGCGCTTGTCTTAAATGGTTGAAAACCCCTGCGCAGGACCTACATGCACTTTATAGATAATAATGCAGCTGTTCTGTTCCAATATATTAAACCGAATATTGATTACACTTTGGAGGATACTCACTAATAAGGTTTACGCACGTCTCTCCACCACACACACACACACACAAGGTTGTTTTGAGGCAGGGGTGTAGGATGGAGGTTGTGCAGCACAAGAGGAACGATAAGACGCGCCCATCTTCAGCCCGACAGAGAAGTTGAGAAACTTCGATGACGCGCAGCTTGGCGTGGTTAGTGAACACGTCGTCCGTGGATCAGATATGGATGCGAGAACATCATTGGTTTAATCTGTTATTGTTTTAAAGTTATTTTCCCATTTTCAGAGTCAGCCAGTCACGGTTCCTTCACATGGAGATTGTTCTGGGCGTCAGTTTGTGTTTGATATCTCAGTGATGTCCGCACACGGATTATTGAACAGCGTGTTTTCATGCTCTTCAACGGGCTCTAAATCTGTCACAAAGAGAAAACTGCGTCAGACTCGGAGCTTGGATTCTGCGCTGATGAGAAACTGCGGTGCGCCTGGAGAACCCAGCGGCCAGCGGCCCGTGTTTTGGAGTTCCACCTCGACAGGTGGATTTATGAACAACCAAACATCTTCTGAACTTCTCGCTGCTGCTTCCAGACTAGGTCCGCATCTCTCTTCGTCGAGTTTATGGTCCTCTTCAGACGCGTCGTCGCTCTCCGGTGTTCACTGTGATTACAAAAGTAGCAAACGGAGCGCGTCTCGGGATTTATCGCTCACCGGTTCCAGCAACATCTTCTCACCGAGGAAGTGGCTTCAAAGAAAGGCGCCGCAGTCGGACAGTCTCTCCCAGAACATCTTTAAATCGGAGGTGAGTTTAGGAGAAATGTAAACACATGCATATCTGAACCTGACACGTGAGATCTATTAACTCATGTTACTTAATATATATATTTATATATAAATGTCAGGTGGTGTAACCGTCCAGAGCAAGGGCGGATCTAGAAATGTTTTTATGGGGTGGCAAGGGGGTGGCATGCAGGCTATGAGAGGTGGCAACACTAAAGCAAGTGCCCATGCGTTCTTCTTATGTATTAAGGCAGGCATCCCAACCTGCAAAAAGTCATTTCAGGGAGGTATCCCGGACCCAACCCCCCATAATTCTTTTAGGCTATAGGCCTATGCAATTATTTGTTAATTATGTAGATTACTTTTAATATAAACTGCTTATACTATTTATGTAAACTGCTTTTATTTATATTCCATTGCAACTTTAAACAGGTCTAAGGAGTTTATTGTTTTCATGTAGCCTAGGTAACTAGCCGGCCTGAATAATATGCACATGAAATGATACATGTCATTGTCAACATGTCTTTTACAATCATTTAACCCGCCATGGGCAATGCTGAAGTCACTGTTACAAACTGTACAGAGTGCAAGACTGTCATTATGTTTCACTGTTATTAGACAGGGGTACAGTTTCGTGTAGTCTGGCGTAAAATGTGTCTTATATTTTCGCTTTTTGGGGCACTCTCCCTCTGCCATGGCGTTCCTGTGTCTAGATACACTGAACTGATTAATTAGGTTCGGGAGAAGAGATAAAAGCCCGCCCACACTGACAATTGATTGGTTGACTTACCGAAACAGGCCAATCAGGATGCTCTCTGTCTTACATGCACTTGTTGATGCACACACACACACACGCGCGCGCAAGGTCTCTCGCTCTCTCCCTCTCTGCCGTGCGCGCTACACGGCTTGGAGCACAGTGTAACCGCTCTTGCTCGCTCGCTCTTGATTCCGGGAGATTTTAACTAATTTGCGGGCATCAGGGAGCCGCTATCAATACGCGGGAGACTCCCGGAACTTCCGGGAGACTTGGGATGTCTGTTAAGGTACCAAGTACTACTTCACTGGGGCACCTGGGTATCTCAGTGAGTATTGAAGCTGACTATCACACCTGGAGTCGTGAGTTTGAATCTAGGGCGTGCTGAGTGACTCCAGTCAGGTCTCCTTAGCAACCAAATTGGTCTGGTTGCTATGGAGGGTAGAGTCACATGGTGGCCGCTATAAAGTGGTTCTCGCTCTCGGTGGGGCACGTGGTGAGTTGTGCACGGATGCCGCGGAGAATAGCGTGAAGCCTCCACGATATCGCGCTCAACGAGTCACGTGATAAGATGCGCGGATTGACGGTTCTAATATCTTCATTAGTAGATGTGGAACTATAGAGATCAAGATAGACTTCTTTAAAAGCATTATTAATGTCAATGGCTGAGGTGAAAATGTCACCACCAACAGATTTTAATGACAGAATGGTAGAAAAAGACTCTCTCTGCTTTATATGTCTAGCCAGAATCTTCCCCGCTTTGTCCCCCGACTCAAAGTCTTGCCTGTCTTGCCCTGAATAGCCAAAACTCCACCTTCCACGACAAAATAGTATTATGTCTGTGTTTCAATCGAGTCAATTCTCTGAGGCCATTAGGTGGCATTTGATGCCTTAGTTCTGCCTCGGCACTTTTAATATTCCCTTCCAATTTCACTAGTTCTTGTGGTTTGGGATTTTTTGTGAATGAGTCATACCTTATGATCCGGCCCCTAAGAACCGCCTTAAGTGCCTCCCAAGCCACGCCCACAGAGGATACTGAGGACCAGTTGGTCTCCATATTAACACTGATTTCAGTCTTTAACATTTGTTGAAATTCAGGATTTTGCACAAGGGATACTTTAAAATGTCAACTATATGATTTGTTTTTCTCCGTATGTGGCAACACCTCTAAACATGCCAGGGCATGATCTTCAAATGTTTCCAATTGAGCAATCAACAATAGATTAAATGAGAGACTTGGATATATAAAAACAAATCTATTCTAGAGTAAATCTTATAGACTGATGAGAAAAATGTATAGTCCCTAACAGATGGGATCAAAAGTCTCCAAATATCTGTAAGACCAATATTTGTAACCATCCTGTGAAGCATCAGTGTTGCTCTAGGGGGCTTACACACTTCTGCTTCACTATGATCAAGGACTGAATCCTTCAAAAGATTAAAGTCTCCTCCCAATATTATATCACAAGGGGTGCCAGCAGCTTGCAACATCCCTTCAAGATCTATAAAAAAAGCTCTGATCATCCATTTTAGGTGCGTAAATATCAGCCAAAATCAACCTTTGAATCAACCCCTGAATTTCAGCTAAAATTATAATGACTCTTTCTAATTTATCTTTACTCTGTTTGCGACATTTGAATTGTAGATGTTTACATATCAGTGTAATGACTCCCCTGCTCTTATTTGAGCCAGCACTATAAAAAATGCCCACCCCATATCTTTCCAAATGTTTTCGCTTTCTGCGGTGAAAGGTGCATTTCTTGATGAAACACTATATTATATTTATTACGTTTAAGAAAAGAAATATCCTTCCTTCTTTTTACAGGGTTCCCTAACACATTCACATTCCACGTGGAGAGAGACAATCCACTCATATTAACATTTGACAATTTGACATGTCAGAAAAAATAGATAATGCATCAAAAACAAGATTATAAAGACCACATTGGTGTGACCATTAAAACCTGAACATCCCCCAGAACAAATCAAACAGAAAAAAGAAAAATGTGCGTATTAACCCCACGCACGACTGCGGCAACTGGCATCCATCTCTCTAAACTCACCTACGAGGTCCATCACATGATCCACTTACGAGGACCCCTGCGACATTTTTACCATCGGATTGCTCAAGTCCAGTGTTTCTATTCAAATTTTGTGAGACAAAATTACACAACAAATGATAATCTATAAAAAAAAACTCCAGCCAATAGGTGGAACAAACTCAAAGAGCGTGTAGATTCATCCTTAAAACTGTCCCGAAGGTGTGCCACTCTGCGAAATTAACTCCAGCCGATAGGCGGAACAGCACAAAACAAAATTCTCAGTTTCCTCAAACAGTCAAGTGAATGATCAGTGAGCCGGTCCACTCTGCTGCAACGTGAGTACAACAAAATGACTTACTCCATTGACTTTATGAAGGACATCGCTTGCTGTGGGTATGCGGCCCTCTTTAGCATCTATTTTCAATTTGAGAACATCAGTGCAAAAGCGACCTTTCGTTGATGTAAAAGTTTCTTGCATTCCTTGAATTGATCTCGTTTCTCTCTTGTCGAATTCGCAAAGTCTGGGAATGCGAAAATGCTGTGGTTTTTCCAAGAAAGCCTTCCTTCACTCCCTGCCTCGCGTAACACAAAATCGTTATCGGCTGATCTCAGAAATTTGGCCAGAATTGATCAGGGCCTGTCTCCCTCAGCGGATCTCCATGCCGGGACCCTGTAAATTCGCTCGACTATGAGCTTATGACCTATTTTGTCGAGCAGATTCGGAAGGAGCCCATCCAGGAATATCACCATATCCTGACCCTCTTCAGCCTCAGGAATTCAGAAAATATGGACGTTATTCTGCCAGCTACAGTTCTCCATGTCCTCCAACTTCTCCCAGACAGGTGCCAAGTCCACCTTCCAAATTCCCTCTCTGATGACTCCAGATCATTGGTCGTTTTCTCGACATTCCCCACTCTTGTAACCATCTCAGAGAACTTTGCCTCCATGGCAGTGATCGATCGATGAATCACAGCAAGATCCTCCAAGTCAGCAAAGACCTTTATCAGCATTGCTGACATGTTCAGCATCTCTCGCCACAATTCCCGTATCTCCCTGGCTTGCTGCCCGGTCGGGGGTATCAGCTTGAGCGCGTAAGTGTCTTTTAATATCTCCAGAGCCAGAGGATTTTGAAATCTTTGACATATTTTCCTCCTTGAACAGTAATGAAACAGAGTGTATCGAATCTCACCGGAAAAAACAATCAAAGTGCGCAGAGCTCGCCATTCACACGTCTGATCCTTTCATGGCGTCACGTGACTCAATCACCACTTAGTAACATTTAAAAATATAGTGTTCACTCCAGAACAGCTAAAAGTTTTTGTTCATTAAACAGTTTTTAGTCCCTGCTTGATACCAACAAACCAATGTAGTCTGTTTTTTTTCTCAGTAGGTACATGAAACATGTTTGAACTATTGACCTTGTTGACACAGACAAAATGTTTCTGATGTCTAAGGAAATGGCTGATATTGAAATTGAGATGTTTTCAAATCTTAATGGGAATGCTGAAATGTCCTACGAGAAAATGGGATTGCCTCGATCAGTTCACACATAATTGTCTTTTGTTGCTTGTGGATGAGCATTAGATTTTTTTAAATGGGGGACAATTTAACTATTCATTTAACAGAAGGCAGAATGTTGAAGAAAGAAGGCGGCAACATTAGTGCTAACATATTATGTGTGCAATTACTTCACAGTTTAGTATGAGACCTTAAGGCTCAGTATTGGAATTGGATTGTGTGGTGGTTTAGTTGCTGATCCTAGTTGTAATGAATCCATTATCCTCATGCCATTGATGTTGTCACTAAATACTAACAAAATAACACCAATGAAAATTGAAAAAACCTGGAAAAGCGTTGTCATGAAAGTCCAAAATAACACTAGAGAGTGGAAGTGAATGACAAAAAACCTACATTTTCTCGATCATGTCATATTGAGTTTACTGTTGAGAAAATGTAAAAGCAGGAGGTGCACCACAAGGCTGTTACCCCAGCTGAATAATAATGTGGGGGAAAGCTGACCTAAAGGCTACTTGAACAACATAATCCAATATGCAACACAATAAAGTAAACCTTGTTAATGGCACACCTGCAGTTCCTTTGTGATTGACACTCTCAATGGTTGTTTAAAAAGTAGGATACTTTTGTTTAGGATTGGAGATCTAAAATTTAGCATTTGAGAGACGGATCATCACTCAAGGGGACATTCTGAAGTGCAACCTCTTGTGATGCTGGCAGAGTTGTCAAGATGTGGGGTGGGGTGGGGGGGGGGTTAGTTGGCCAAAAGTAGTTGGGTGGGGGGAAAGTCCTGGTTCTCTATGGCCAGTCCGCCCCTGTACACGCTGCTCGGTCAGTCAGCAGCTTTCTCCACAGCAACGTAATGTCCCCGCAATGCATCCGAGGAAAACTTCGCCGTTTAATGTTCCGTTGCTTCGCTTTAGATATTCCCGAGTTGTTGCTGTGTTTGTTTTTTATTCAGTAAACCTCGCAACCTGCAACAGAATTGCACTTCAATAGTGGGTTTTCCCCTCTTACATCAAACTCTGGGATTCCCCCAGTGTACCAGCGCATAAACGCGGACGTGAGGGGCAGTCAATATTTTACATGGCCGTGTATAAATGGTTATAGTTCATAGTGTATGTGCTTTTCCCACTGTACTCCCAGAGTATGTTGTTGGGCTCCATCCAATGACGTCTGTTTTCCTGTACATGTAGTCCATGTGCATGCACCCCTCAAAAACCTGTTAGCAGCTAATGTGTTAACATGACCACATTAAGCCGAGTTCTCCTGGAGAAACCCAGGTGTTGTCCAGGGGGACATTGCCCACGTAGGTTTGCCTCAAGCCCCCCCAGAGACTTCTGAAGCCCCCACACTGTCTGAAGGCGAAACGATCAATACCCCCAAAAAAAAAACCATACAAGTGCCCCACCAAAGATCGCATCCTAGTACCGACCCTAACTTCATGGCGGAAGTCCTGGTGAAGAGCTACACTACCCATGATCCTGAATAGAAAGATCCACCAATCAGAGAAATGCAGTGAACAAAGCACGCCAAAAGAGCTCTGCAGCGACCGCCCACTCTCAAAATATTTATATATTACTGTATATCTCAGTATTTTGCAATAAAATGTAAATGTGTTGGACCGTCAATCAACAATGTTAAATCAATGGGTTAAAATGTTTCTATTATTTTTTTAATCCGATTATGTCATACGCAATTCTTCATGGGATTGTAGTTCATTCCCTCATTAAAGAATTAAAGTATTCAGCCTTTTTTTTTCGGGGGGTTCTCGCCTTTTCTCCCCAATTCCCAATGTGCTCGAAGTCCTTGTGGTGGCGTAGTGACTCGCCTCAATCTGGGTGGCGGAGGACGAATCTCAGTTGCCTCCACGTCTGAGACCGTCAATCCGTGTCTTGTTGAGCATGTTACCGCGGAGACGTAGCGCATGTGGAGGCTTCACGCTATTCTCGGCGGCATCAACGCACAACTCACCACACGCCCCACCGAGAGCGAGAACCACATTATAGCGACCACCCATGTGACTCAACCCTCCCTAGCAACCGAGCCAATTTGGTTGCTTTTGATTCAAACTCCCAACTCCAGGTGTGATAGTCAGCGTCAATACTCACTGAGCTACCCAAACCCACAAGTACACAGTCTTGTATCTTTGTGTCTGTATCTCAAATACTTCTGTTCTTCAAGTGCAAGTTTGTACTGTTGTGAGTCACCTCGGAGCAGGTTGGTTTGATTCATGGTTTATGACGCTTTTGTTCTATTTTACTTCCACACTATGACTTATTTTCAAGTGAAACGCAAATGACAAGATAAGCTTGATTGCATCTTGAATTTATCAGATTGTGAAAAAAGGGTGTTGCACATCAGGCCCTACTCGTTTTAACAAATACTAAGATCAGTTGTGTATTTCTCTTCAGATATTTCAGTATATGCTTTCTATGAAACCACCTGCTTGCACTAAAACCAAAAAATATTTTATTGGCCTTTAATTGGAGATAAACTTCTAAGAAACGACTACTGAAAGCTTTACGACTTAAACAGATCTGTTGAACATGAGAAAACCATAAGAACACTCTAAAGTGCTCTTGAGGGGACTGTCTCTAGCGGGATGAAATATTTGCACGGTTGGCGTTGCCAAAGTTCGGGTCATCCTGCTCTTGTTTTTAAGGAAGCTGATGCAGACTTCATGTAAACCAGATGTGACTAAACCCAGGAACTCTACTCCACTCTTATTACCACTAAAGATAATTTCGACTAATCCTTCCTTTTCTTTAAAAGAAGCATAAATCTGTGTTATAGTGGGACACTCACAATGGAAGTCAATGGGGGGCCAATCGGTAAACATTAAAATACTCACCGTTTCAAAAGTATAGACACAAGAATTAAACAATATGTGTGTGAACATGATTTTACTGTCATAAAATCACTTACTAACCACATCTGTGCAAAGTTATATCCAATTTTACAACTTTGTTGCCATGACGATGCAATGTCACCAACACTAAAACCCTAAAATGACTGTAAAAGTGACAATTTAAACAACTTTACAGCTCAAATAATGCTCAAGTTTTAACAGAAGAATTAATGCAAGTGCTTTTATAAAATTATAAGCATCACATTTCTGCTTTTAAACCCTCTAAAAATTGGCCCCATTGACTTCCATTGTAAGTGTCTCACTGGAACACACGTTTGTGCTTTTTTTATATAAAAGGAGGGACGAGTCGAAATACATTTTTATGGTTATTAACATTATGCCACAAATGCTGTCGATTGAGCTGAACTTGGAATATTCCTTTAAGCATGTTGAAATGTTTGATAGTGAATGGATACATGAACACATGGAGTGTATATAAGCGTAACCTTTTGTAGTAATTCACATTGTACTGTGCCTGATATTCTTCTCAGTGTATTGCAACGCACGTACGCACGCACACACACACACACACACACACACACACACACACACACACACACACACACACACACGGGTCCAGACAATAAACAGTGACAAAAACATTTTGCATTGTGCAATCCGATCACGCAATCACCTTCGGGGTGGTTATAAACACACGTGACCGCATCACAATGACTACCCCTCTGTGTCCTTAAATATAATAGAGACAAATACACACTAAAGGGTTGTCATATGAAAGACGTTAGATGGTCCAGTTAGCGGCTCCCATTGAAATGAATGGGAATGCTAATGGATGGGAGACTAGACCTCTTGTGTTTGATGGAAGACAGTGTGTATTTCTTTAAGCATTACCCACATTCATATGCACTGTTTTGGTTTTCGGGGCCCCAGATGAGCTGTTGAAGATTTGTTTGCTTTTAGATTTACTGGTCTGTTATTTTTTGCCCTCGAGCTTTTAAGTAAATCGTTCCATGTGGGCCACAGACATGCAGGTCTTTACGCACTCTTTCAGCTCTCATTTGAGTCTTTATGCTGGAATTGTGAATTCATTTATCTTCAGGTGCAGTGGGGTCCAAAAGTCTGGGACTACAACTGAAAATGCGTCTCTTTTGTATTTTTTTGGTTCTTTTGTAGGAACGTTTACATTATACATCAGCGATAACTGTTAGAGTTAAAGAGTAGGATTGTTTACATTTGCATTTAGCAGATGCTTTACCCAAATATGAAACCGCATGCAATGTGACATACTGAAGTCAATAATATCTGCCGTATCGCTCTGCCAAGTTGGAGTAGCTGCATTATAAAATTTGAGAATGGAGGATTTGGCATGTGGCCCTTTTGCTTTAACTCTTTCCCCGCCAGCGTTTTTAAAAAAAGTTGCCAGCCACCGCCAGGGTTTTTGACGATTTTCGCTAAACTTTAATGGCCCGCAGAATATTTTCTTCCATGAATATATGAAGATGCTATATATCACAATAAAGATCTGGGCCTCTGCTTTTAGGCAAAAAAAAAAAACGATTTTATTTTATCTTCATTTGTTCTTTTTTTATTGCGACTTGAACAGAGGTAGGATTTGTCAAAAAACAACATTTCAGACAAAAAGCTGAGAAAAAGGCATGTTTATGTCTGATATTTTGAGCTTCTCAATACTCCACTTCTTCATGTTTGAGACGATCGCAGTCTGTTTCTTTGATCAAAGAGTTGCGTACTCTTTCAAAACATGCGCAAGGGTCTTCTTTACCGTATAACACCTAAAACACGGAAACCCGGAAAATTCCGTGTTTGGCGGGGAAGCGTTTTTTGATAAAACACCGAAAATTCCGTGTTTGGCGGGGAAGCGTTTTTTCATAAAACACCGAAAATTCCGTGTTTGCCGGGGAAAGAGTTAAGAACAGCCAAACACTCGATCTGACATGAACAAAACCTGGACAGGGTTGCACCAGCTGTGCGTACGTTCTCACGTATGTTGGGACGTAAAGTTCACACTAAGGGCTTAGTAACTACTAGTTAGTCTGTATCTAAGGCCTTGTCCACGCTAATACGTTTTCGTTTGATAACGCATCTTTTTCTCTCAGTTTTGGCGTTCCGTCCACACTGAGACGGCGTTTTCGTCCGCGAAAACTGAGGTTTTTGAACACGTAACGTGTGGACTGTGAAAACGTATATGTGGCATGGGGGGGTGGTCGTGTGTCATTCTCCGGAGTCGAGTCGGCAGCGATTCCGCTCATTGAGCTTCGGGAAGGACGGCCGCCCGTTTCCGTTTGCGCAGCAGCTCCGTGACGCCTGCCGGAAGTGGCTGTTGGTGGGGGGAACCCGTGACGTTGTGGAAGTGGTCGACATGGTGGTACTGGAGCAGTTCATTTCTCAACTTCTCCGAGGCATGTCGGAGTGGGTCCAGTGCCACGGCCCTGAGTCGTTGGATGGAGCCGTCCAGCTGGCAGAGGACTACATGGCGGCGTTCCCAGGAGGCGGTGAGGCAGAATCTTCTTTCTCTCTCTCTCGCAGACCGACACACAACCATGCCCCCCACTCCACAGTATATATCTGAAAGTGACGATGTATTTGTTGTCACGTGACGCAGTCATGTGATCTATTCAACCAAAACAATCAAGATGGCGGCCATGTGATAGCGGCGCTGTTGTGCCTGATACTCACTTTTGCGTTGTTAAAAAATAAATGTCACTTTGTACAACTTTCACATTGCGTTCCTAATAAGGCGAAGGGAAGTTTACGCAGAATTGGTGTCCGGTAACGGAACACGAGGACAATTGCGTTTCAGACCGTACATGCAGCGGGATTTTCCGCATGTGCAGTGACACGATTTAAGCGTTTTCATACGTTTCTCTGTGGACGAGCAACTTTTGAAATAGGCTTGAAAATGTTAGTGTGGACAGAGCGTTTTAAAACAAAAACGTTGTTTTCAAACGCATCCGGATTAAAGTAGACGTAGCCTAAATCACTGCTTAATTTGGCTGCAGTCACATAATATGGCGTTTACTTGTATTATCCAATAAGCAACCTTTAAATTTGTACACAGAAGTGTTAAAAAGCCATGAACTTCAATTTGATGTTGCTACAATTGATGTTCAAACTTTGTTTGCTCGCGTAGCTGTAATAAATTATATCCCCATTAAAATAAAATACGTAATAAAACAAGATTTCATTAATGGTATATTTAGCCTATGTAAATAACAGTATGTAATAACTGTATCTAAAATGAACAATTAGCAATTAATAAATAAGTACTAATACAACAGGCTGGAAAAATAGACGTTTATTCATTTTAATATCTATTTCGTATGTTGAAACTTGACACCGGACGGAGTGCCCATTTACGCCACAACTAGGCTGAGTCAGGGCTGGACTGATAATCTGGCATACCGGGCATTTTCCTGGTGGGCCGACGCACTTTGGGGTGGACTGGCCATCGGGAGCCCTGAGCGGGCCGGTGTGTTGGCCGCGAAACCTCTCGAGGGCTAATTAGCATGATTAGGTGCCGGGTGTGCGGACTCACGACCTGGTCCGCCCTCCGCCGTGCCACACTGTAATAGTAATTTTTCATGTTATTAATGTCCTGATTATACATTTTGATTAGTTTAATGCTGCTTTGGTGAAGAAATTAACAATTTATTTCGATAAGAGCAAAATCTGTACATTATTCCAAACTATTGGCCGCCGGTGTGTATATATATATATATATATAAATAGTAGGGCTGCAACTAACGATTATTTTGATAGTCGATTAATCTAATGATTATTAGAACGATTATTCGACTATTCGGTTGAATATTGCAACGATTAAAGGTTGAATTAACTGTGCTTACTAACAATAAAGAGGACAAAATAATATTTTAAAAATATCTCAATATCTTTATTACGTTTAATTCATTTTTGCAGTGTATAATGGGCTAAGATACACACGTGACACAGAGGCTACGGTATATATTGATACAATACGTCACAATCCATTTTGTTATTAGTCTAGCTTCAGCAAACGCGCACGAGGGACGGCTGTCCCGCGCCAGAGGGATCCTCAGTCGGGGGCAGTCTCAATCTCAATCTCTCCCCCTTCACGCGACTCATAGATGTGGCGCTGAACGCACCGAGTAATGCCATTATTGTAGTTTGTTTATGATGCACTTCCTTATTGTTTGAACTTTAGTAAAGGATGCATTAAAGATATAACGGCAGGTCGTTTGCTTTTTAGCTGCTCTGACATGCAGGTTTTGCTTAAGTGGAATGCCAGATCCGGCTCGGCTTTATTTCACGGTGACAGTGCTTATGCATTTCCGGTAACTCCGTTATAGTTTGTGATCTACATCACCTTAAGCTGTTTGGAAACTTTCGAGTGCATCTGGACACGTGTTTTCCTCCTCATCTCAGTCAGACGTGAGCTACTGTACTCCTCTCTCGCGTCATCTTTATAGAGTTTCATATGATCTCATGTTACGTTAAATGAGATCAAACGACTATTCGACAACGAAATGTTTTTTTATTTTTTATTATTGTGGACTAATCATTTCAGCCCCAACACACACACACACACACACACACACATATATATATATGAATATATATATTCATAAAGTATTCAGACCCCTTTATAGAAAAGGCAGTTTCTTTTGACCTCGTGGCTTTTTGCTCTGATATGCATTTTCAGCTATAATACCTTATATAGACCGTTGTGCCTTTTCTTAATCATGTTCAATCAATTGAATGTGCCACCGGTGGACTCCAATCAAAGTGTAGAAACATCTCAAAGATGATCCAGAGCAATGTGATGCACCTGAGCTTAATTTCAAGTGTCATAGCAAAACGTTTTCTAATCTTTGTCTCCTCGGACAACCTTATTTAAAACGGCTTCAATGCAGTTTTGCTACTTCTTGTTAGTAGCTTGTAGTGCAGCAAATTACTTTTTAAAAGAGTAGCTTGACTGTACTTTTACTACTTTACGTAATGTAGCCCGACAGCAACACGCTGGAGTGCTGGTGGCTAACATGTAATCAGAAGGTTGCTGGTTCTATCCCCACAGCCACCACCGTTGTGTCCTTGTAATAAGTGCACTAAGTCGCTTTGGATAAAAGCGTCTGCCACATGCATTAATGTAAATGCAACACTGATGTTCTGTATCTATGATTGTGCTTCTCTACTGTAGCTGATGTCAGGTACATTCTGAGACGTTGAGATCTGAATGACGATGTTGTTTTCCCACTAAAGAGACCTCTGAGAATTGGTTTGGTGAAGCCAAATGTAAGATTTTATAAATGACTCTTGCTCAAAAGAAACCCTTTATGCTTGTATATGGTTTAAAGACCGCAAATTAATTTCCCATGCAATACATTTGTCTATTTTGTGGGGATTACTAAATCAAATGTCACTTGCTATTGCTCAAACTTATGGCTGGTGATTCAATTCAGAATGTAACTTGTCACGCTCCATGTACAGACATAAACGATACGTCAGATCATGTGGTTTGCTGAGAAGAGGTGTGCTTTTACTTCTCTTAACAATCACGCTTTCAGTCTTTGCGTGGTGGATTTAAATGGGGTTAAAGTATCCCGTAGACTTCTTCAGACTGAACTTGATGTATCAGTTGAATTCATTGTTAACAGTTTCAACAACATTGTACGGGCCACAAAAGAGGCGTGACATTTTCCCACACTATTTGCCTTGGAATTAAAGAGGCAAGTGTTACAAGCTTTCCGTTGTCATGGAAGCGTGACTTGCATGTGTTGTTCTGCAGTGAACATGGGAAAGGTTGCATCATATGTTGAAGGGTGTGTTGTGTCTGCGTGATTAATACTGTGTGTTTGGACCGTTTGTGTTTTGTTAATCATGTTTACTGTTACTATACGGTTAGGAATGTTGCCTACGATGCTTATATGAAATACAGACTATTGCAAGAAAACAGAAAGACTTTCTTGCCTATGCTAAAATTAACTAAGTAAATAAATAGCATTTAGCTCACCTAAAAATGTCAATGCTATAATCATCCTCTCATGTTCTTTAAATTACAACTAACTTTCTTAATCGGAGCATGAAAGAAGAGTAGTTTGGAACAACGTGAAGGTGAGTAAATGATGATTTCTGGATGAACTATCATTTAAAGGTTCATTTATGGTGTGTGTCTCTAATTTTCCCTCAATATCTTTAAATGTAAAATGTTGTTACATTTGAATCTTCATCATTTATAAGTTTACTGCACTATTATTATGTAGGAAAGCTCTTCGATGCAGAACTGACCACAATCGGTGTGACGTTCCAAATTAGTCGATGCATTTGTTGCCGTATATATGAAACAAATGAAGCGAGACGCAGTACGTTTCGAAAGCAAATTCTGCAAAATCCCGTACAAAGAGAAATTGTTTTTCAGAGAATATATATTGAATTATGTATATTCTTCTTACCCCTAAACTTTTCAGAATATGTGTAATGCACAAGTAAATGGATTGGAGAGTTTATAGTTCATTAATCAGTAAATTCAGAATATATTACATTGTTACATATTTAAATCTGTTACATTTTACATGTTAATCTGTTACATTGATATGTTCATCGGTTATATTGTTACATGTGTTCATCGGTTACATGTGTTCATCGGTTACATGGTTACATGTGTTCATCGGTTACATGGTTACATGGTTACATGTGTTCATCGGTTACATGGTTACATGCGTTCATCGGTTACATGGTTACATGCGTTCATCGGTTACATGGTTACATGCGTTCATCGGTTACATGGTTACATGTGTTCATCGGTTACATGGGTTACATGCGTTCATCGGTTACATGGGTTACATGCGTTCATTGGTTACATGGGTTACATGCGTTCATTGGTTACATGGGTTACATGCGTTCATCGGTTACATGCGTTCATCGGTTACATGCGTTCATCGGTTACATGCGTTCATCGGTTACATGGGTTACATGCATTCATCGGTTACATGGGTTACATGCGTTCATCTGTTACATGGGTTACATGCGTTCATCGGTTACATGGGTTACATGCGTTCATCGGTTACATGCGTTCATCGGTTACATGCGTTCATCGGTTACATGCGTTCATCGGATACATGCGTTCATCGGTTACATGCGTTCATCGGTTACATGCGTTCATCGGTTACATGCGTTCATCGGTTACATGGTTACATGCGTTCATCGGTTACATTGCTACATGCGTTCATCGGTTACATGGTTACATGTGTTCATCGGTTACATGGTTACATGTGTTCATCGGTTACATGGGTTACATGCGTTCATCGGTTACATGGGTTACATGCGTTCATTGGTTACATGGGTTACATGCGTTCATTGGTTACATGGGTTACATGCGTTCATCGGTTACATGCGTTCATCGGTTACATGCGTTCATCGGTTACATGCGTTCATTGGTTACATGGGTTACATGCGTTCATTGGTTACATGCGTTCATTGGTTACATGGGTTACATGCGTTCATCGGTTACATGCGTTCATCGGTTACATGCGTTCATCGGTTACATGGGTTACATGCATTCATCGGTTACATGGGTTACATGCGTTCATCGGTTACATGGGTTACATGCGTTCATCGGTTACATGGGTTACATGCGTTCATCGGTTACATGCGTTCATCGGTTACATGCGTTCATCGGTTACATGCGTTCATCGGTTACATGCGTTCATCGGTTACATGCGTTCATCGGTTACATGGTTACATGCGTTCATCTGTTACATGCGTTCATCTGTTACATGCGTTCATCGGTTACATGGGTTACATGCGTTCATCGGTTACATTGCTACATGCGTTCATCGGTTACATGGTTACATGCGTTCATCTGTTATATATGTTCATCGGTTACATGCGTTCATCGGTTACATGGCTACATGCGTTCATCGGTTACATTGCTACATGCTTTCATCGGTTACATTGCTACATGCGTTCATCGGTTACATGTTACATGCATTCATCGGTTACATGTTACATGCATTCATCGGTTACATGTTCATCGGTTACATGGGTTACATGCGTTCATGGGTTACATGCGTTCATGGGTTACATGCGTTCATGGGTTACATGCATTCATGGGTGACATGCGTTCATCGGTTACATGGGTGACATGTTACATGCGTTCATCGGTTACATTGTTACATATGTTACATGTGTTCATCGGTTACATTGTTGTTTGCATGATATTAAGACAGTAAGCCTCTTTGGAACTGGTCTTATATGACATTTTACACTCCAACGTCTGATTAAAGGAAGTATAATCTGGCCCAGACAGATTTATAGGTTGGTTAGTCAGAGGTCAAGAGGTCAGGAGGTTTCCTCCCCATCTGCTCATTAGTGATGGATAAAAGACATTCAGCCATAAAATGTTTGTTTTGCTCTCTGAATGTGTTTTTCTTTTTTACTGAAATATCACAATGAACAATTGATAATTTTCATAGTGACACTTTAGAACATTAATAATATATTTGATTTGAATAGCACCTTTCATACATTAAATGCATCTTAAAGTGCATCGCAGGTGTTTTTCAGACAAAGTTAAACGAATCAAGACAGTATAAAAACAGATACAAAATCCAATAATAAAAGAATGTGAGAATAAAAGAATAAAATGAATTAAAAGACTAGAGGGAAAATAAATCAAACTGAAAATGGAAAGAAATGACCAAAAGACATTCGATGTATTCATCAAAATCTTAAACCTTAATGTCTTCAAATGCTTTTATTAAATGTGAATTCATGCTGCTTGTCTAATTTCAGTTGGTCAATCATCAGATATTTGGGGCATAATGGCTAAAAGCAGCTTCACCGGTTCTCTTAAAGATTACGTTACAGTATGTCAAACATTCTGCATTGGAAGATCTCAAACTATGACTTGGAACATAATTTGATAAACGGTCAGGATGATGTTGCTTGATCATTAAGTGCTTTAACCTCGTGAGACCCGAGCGCGACTGCTGTGTGCATTTTTAATTTCCCTTTTTGATTTGTAACAAGTAGCACCGAATAAACATGCAAAAAAAAACTATTATTTGAAGACCAAATTTTTCCCTAAAAATGTATGTCCTAATACATTAATTATAAATAACACTAAGCTATAAAAAGTCTGATTGTTTTCATCAATGAGTTTATTATGTGTACAGGAGTGTTGATTATTCATGTCTGTGAGACGTTACAGCTGATTTTCTATAAAGCTGAATAAATTTGGAGGTTTTCAGAGGCACGTTTGTTGGAGCTGCACCTGTTGAAGGGTTTAATGGAAATCCGTGTTGTGCTTTTGTGTCACATGACTCGATGTGCCAGAAGTTTAACTCTTAAATGCATTGTAAACCTTATTCAGTCGATTAAAATTCATTTAAATGATGTGCTGCATATAGCAAAGCCAAAATACAACGTCCACTCGTGTACACGGGTCGCATGAGGTTAAAAAACATTCAAAGAATTTTACAATCAATCCTGTGTTTAACGGGTAATCGGTACAAATGATCTAAAACAGGTAAAACAGGTGATTCTACATACAGATTTCTTTTAAGTTCATGTAGTTCCTGCTCCAAGTCCTCGTGGTGGCGTAGTGACTCGCCTCAATCCGGGTGGCGGAGGACGACTCTCAGTTGCCTCCACGTCTGAGACCGTCAGTCCGCGCATCTTATCACGTGACTTGTTGAGCGCGTTACTGCGGAGACGTAGCGCATGTGGAGGCTTCACGCTATTCTCCGCGGCATCCACACACAACTCGCCACACGCCCCACCGAGAGCGAGAACCACATTATAGTGACCACGAGGAGGTTACCCCATGTGACTACTCTCCTTAGCAACCAGGTGAATTTGGTTGATCCGGTTGATCTGAAAGAAAATGTGACAATATGGAAACGGCGTCAGCACGAACATCATATCTCCCAACTATTAATAATAAACATTATTCCTCATTAAACCTCATCTGGTGAAATATCTTGGTGAAAATCCCTTCATCTGGTAAATATATAAGATATAAAAAGCTTAATTTGGTAAATATGTCATTTTAGAGCACCATAACGGAGCCAAGTCTCTGTCATTTCAAAATAAGAGTCCCTTGTGTATTTATGGGTTTAAATGTTTCACGTTATGCATTAAATATTTTTTCTGTTATTATTGGGATTTTGGCTGTACAATAAACTGCATCTGGGATTTGATTAATTTTGCACTCGTGTTTGTGCCCGTCACAGTAAGGAAAGACACTTTTATTTTATTTTCATTCTTTAAATTGATTTTAAAAACTATCGGCCAATTAATCGGAACCTTATTTATGATATCGCCAAAATCCCCTTTCAGCAGACCCCTGTTCCATATATCCATACATCGATCTCGCTTCTGAAGAATGACCCGCAGTCTGGACAGATATATATACTGTATGTGTTTTTATTAAACTAGTCAAACACTCTTTGGTTTCGCAAGTCTTCATCAGTGTCATGTGTTCAGTCTGAGACTGACTTCAGTGATCATTCCAAGAAATCCTTACAAGGAGAAGAGTCGTGAACCGTCAGTGCCAGCCAGAGTCGAGCACAGCGCTCACTGCTGCCAGCATGACTTGATGGGATGCCAAAACTTGTTACAGCTTGTAAATATTTATCTGATCTCACTTTTCTTTCTTTTTTAGTACAAATAGTAAATGTATCCTCTCCCCGTCCTCTAAATCCCGCTGGATATCACATATCACCAGGTTTTGTTCATGCCCGCTCCAGCGCATGATGTCATTAAAGCAAAATAGGTGATATAGGAAATGCCAATCATCTTCTTTCTCTCTTTCACAGGGAGATTTGACCTGGAAGACTTCATATGGACATCTGCAGGCGGTTCACATCCAGAATCTGTCTGAGCTGGAGAGAGTCCGACTGCAGGAAGTTGCTCTGATCAAACTGATAAAAGACTCTGATTTAGGATGCCAGATCACCATCCCTAAAGGTATACACACACGCACGCACACACTCACACACTCACTCACTCACACACACACTCGCACACACACTCACACACTCACTCACTCACACACACACTCACACACTCACTCACTCACACACACACTCACACACACACACACACACACACACACACTCGCACGCGCACTCACTCACTCACACGCGCACTCACTCACTCACACGCGCACACACTCACTCACGCGCACACACACTCACACGCGCACACACACACACTCACTCACACGCACACACTCACACGCGCACACACTCACACGCGCACACACACACACACACACTCTCACTCACACACACACACACACACTCACTCACTCGCGCACACACACACACGCTCACACACGCACACTGACACACACACATGCGCACACACAATCACATACTCACACTTGCACGCACACACACTCATGTACACACACACTCACACTCGCACACACACGCACACTTGCACATGCGTGCACACACACACACGCACACTCATGTACACACACTCACGTGCACGCGCACACACACACACACACACACACACACACACACACAAGGAATGCATGTACCACTGTCTCATCTTACAAAGAAAACATTCCATCAGTGTTTTAACTGATCCCAGTGACATTACAACTCTGTGTTTCTTCAACTTTGGGCACTTTCATGTCCCGGGTTGATTTTTGTTAGGACAGATTTGTTTTTTGTCTTCTTTTCTTTTCATTATATGAACATCTCAGATCATTTATTTTTGGAACTTTTCAAATGCCTTTTATGATGTGACTGTTTTAGTCTTTCTCAAACCCCAGACATTAAATATTAAATAATACGAATACAAAAAAAATAATAATTATACATAAATCAGACATAAATCTCCTGCGAGAGTGTAAAGTTGTCCTAAGTTGAAGAAACACCCATTATTGTCTTTCTGCTGTGACTCAAAAGATGTTTAGCAGAATGTCTGAGCTGCTCTTTTGTACACAATGTAAGTGGATGGTGATTAAAACTGTTAAACTCCAAAAAGAACAAATGAATCATGATTGAATTACTATGCATTGATATGTGCTTTTTTTATCAACACACATCTTCCTTGTGATCATTTAGCAGAAAACATGCATTGATTATTTTTAACAAGAATTGTATTTTATTTGAAATTTAAAAGGATTAATTATATATTTAAAAAAACATACGTATTAAAAAATTAATTTAAGTCATCATGCCCCTTGTCCTGTACATAAATTCCATAATAAAAGTAAATATTTTCCTACCATCTGAGTAATTCAAGCTTGAGGTACATGTTTTTCTGAGTCGCGTCAGCAGGGGGCAGTCAGCGTGCCTCTAAACCTCACAAGCAGCGCCGCCACTGAATAATAACCGCTCGCACAAGACGCGTTCTTGATGGTGGACAAAACACAGCAGAATGAAGTGATCTCCAGATGCAATGTTTAAAGTTTCAGCTGCTTGCAGTCCTAAAAATGTGCCATTTATGTTGCTGAAAACCAGTAAAATGCTTTAAAGTGTCCGTCTGATGCATATGTACTGTGTGTGATGCGTACTTTGGTAAAAGGATGGATTGGCGATCTCGATGCAGCTCCGTTTCACGGGCTCCTTCAATTTATCGCGGATCCCTGACAGATATCGCGGCCCACTTTGGCATATCGCGGCACCTTTTCGCGGGCTCCTTCAGCTTATCGCGGACCCCTCACAGATATCGTGGCACATTTTGGCATATCGCGGCTCCGTTTCATGGGCTCCTTCAATTTATCGCGGACCCCTCACAGATATCGCGGCCCACATTGGCTTATCTGTGCTATTTTTAATTGTCACTCTATGTACTTGTGCGTGCCTCAGACAGACACGTTTGGAGCATCACATTGGTATTCAGCATCATAAACGGCACATTTTTAGGACGCTTTGTCAAGTTAAAAGTAGCGCAAACTTTAAAAAAATCATGATTTCTGTTGTGCTTCCTCCTCAGTGAACAGTTCTCATTCTGCGTTTGTCAGGTTTATTGAGGCGTGACCCGTAAAAACGCATGTAATTTCGGAAAATCCAGACTTTTATTATGGAATTGACGTACACGTCAGTGGGCACATTTAATTGCATATTTATTTTTGCGTTAATTGACAGCCCTAATATAAAGATTTTTTATTTAATTTTTTTACATTTTTGCTTTTGTTAAGTGTTCGATTGTCTTGTTTTGTTGTTGTTTTCTGTTCATTATGTTTTGTATTCTCAATCTCTTTTCTAGATTGCCAGAAGCATAAAAAGTCTCTCAGGAGAAAGCTGGATTCATTATCAAAAGAAAAGGACAAAGGTATTGATTTTTGAAGACGTGTTTCTCAACTCAGCAACACTAGCTGTTTCCATTTAATGTATGCCAAAAAATAAATAAAAAAAATAACAAAAACAATTTGCAAATAATGTAGCATTTACATCCTGTGTGTTTAAGACAACAAAATCTTCTCTTTTGGGTAAATAGAAGTTGAAGCCACTGTGGCTATGTTTGATTAGTAACCAACAAATAGTGCAGAATCTGTTTATGCCATTACTTTAATTTTTTTTTCATTTTTTTTAATAAAGCTTTCAGTTTATATTTAGGTTTTAATGAAAAACAGAAACCCAAGATTTCCAATTTTGGAGCCCACTGTTCATATGTAGAGTGCTTTCACCCAGAACGCACCATTCCAGCTGCTGATCCGCCAGAACACGTCTCACTCGCTGCGCAGTAATGTGTGCAGGAATGCAGACGCTCCCGCTGCGCTCCGACTGCCCCAAGAAATAACAAAAACAATCCAAGACATTCCGCAGTTCCTCCATTTACAGTCAAAGCGCAGATCCCGAACATCTCAGGGATAACCTCACAGGGATTCATTTTCACTTTCACATGAAGGAGAAAATCAAACATATACGTGCATCCTTTAATGGTTTATTTTCTGTGATATTCCTTGTGGAAAGTAAAAATAAGGAGAAATTGGTTAATATTAGGTATTTGCTTTGAATTGGCTTGAATAGATGTTTTAATATGTCCTTGTTTTGCTTATACTGTGAATTATTAGCTGACTTTCGAAAGAGCCCGGGGTCACATACGAGTCATTAAAACTGATTTTTTTTAACCACTCCACAGATTTCATATTAGAAAATTATAGTTTTGGCAAGACATCTACTTTGTGCATGACATGAGTCATTTTTCCAACAATTGCTTACAGACCGATTGTGTCACTTTTAATTGACTATAATCACAATTCCAGCGGGTCAGAAGTTTACATACACTAACTGTGCCTTTAAGTAGCTTGGAAAATTCCAGAAAATGATGTCAAGCCTTTAGACAATTAGCCAATTAGGAGGTGTACTTTTGGATGTATTTTAAGGCTTACCTTAAAACTCAGTGCCTCTTTGCTGAACTTCATGGGAGAATCAAAAGAAATCAGCCAAGACCTCTGAAAAAATGTGTGGACCTCCACAAGTCTGTTTCATCCTTGGGAGCCATTTTCAAACACCTGAAGGTGCCACGTTCATCTGTACAAACAATAGTACACAAGTATAAACACCATGTGACCACACAGTCATCACACCGCTCAGGAAGGAGACGCATTCTGTCTCCTAGAGATGAACGTAGTTTGTGTGAAAAGTGCAAATCAACCCCAGAACAACAGCAAAGGACCTTGTGAAGATGCTGGAGGAAACAGGTGGACGAGTATCTAGATCCACAGCAAAACCAGTCCTATATGGACATCACCTGAAAGGCTCAGCAAGGAAGAAGCCACTGCTCCAAAACCACCATAAAAAAGCCAGACTACAGTTTGCAGGTCTTACTTTTTGGGTACATTTCCTCTCCGTCTGATGAAACAATAATGTTACTGTTTGGCCATAATGACCATCGTTATGTTTGGAGGGAAAAGGGTGAGGCTTGCAAGCTGAAGGACAACATCCCAACCGTGAAGCATGGGGGTGCAGCATCATGTTGTGGGGGTGCTGCAGGAGGGACGGGTGCACTTCACTAAATAGATGCTGACATTATGAGGAAGGAACATTATGTGGATATATTGAAGCAACATCTCAAGACATCAGACAGGAAGTTAAAGCTCGGTCACAAATGGGTCTTCCAAATGGACAATGACCCCAAGCACACCTCCAAAGTTGTGGCAAAATGGCTTAAGGACAATAAAGTCAAAGTATTGGAGTGGCCATCACAAAGCCTGACCTCAATCTGATAGATCATTTGTGGGCAGAACTGAAAAGCGTGTGCGAGCAAGGAGGCCGACAAACCTGACTCAGTTACACCAGTTCTGTCTGGAGGAACGGGACAAAATTCCAGCAACTTATTGTGAGAAGCTTGTGGAAGGAAACCCAAAACATTTGACCCAAGTTAAGCAATTTAAAGGCAATGCTGCCAAATAAAAGCTGAAATAAATCATTCTCTCGACTATTATTCTGACATTTCACATTCTTAAAATAAAGTAGTGATCCGAACTGACCTAAAACAGGGAATGTTTTCTACATTTAAATGTCAGGAATTGTGAAAAAACTGAGCTTAAATGTATTTGGCTAAGGTGTAAACTTCTGACTTCAACTGTATATTTTAGTACAATGGGTTCATGGACTGCATGTGCAAAGATAGCGGCAGCTCCACGTCCAGTGGCGTTTACCAAAATAGCTTTAGTGCGACCAACATGTGAGATTGTGCAGGAGCCTGAATGGATGCTCAGGAAACATGGATAAAAAGCTAATCTCTTATTGGCATTCAGTTTATTTGCAGACGGATGACAGGGAGACTCTGTTCTCTTGCAATTATGTTGGGTTCCCTCGCAACAAATTAACCATGGTTTTACTACAGCAGTATATTTGTAATCATGACTGGTTGCTCCAAAAAGAAAATAAAGACATCATAAAAGTAATCCATACAAATCCAGTGTTTTAATATATAACATATATCTTCAGAATAGATACGGTAGGTCTAAGTGAGAAAAGATACAATATTCAAGTCCTCTCTGAGTCCTGTAGGGGGCGATATGCACAAAAAATGGGATTCAACAAAAACACAAGAAGAATGTGAAAGTGAAATTGGAGATTGACTGATTGACATTTTTGGGTGAACTATTCCTTTGAACTTCGTAAAGCCAGTAACTTTTGCAGGTACAGTGCAAGGGATACCAGACAGAGATCCATGTTTGCCGAACTCAAAAAGGACGTTTTTGTTGCTTTATAGCTCAAATAATAAACAGATGTAAATGTACAAATTATTTACAGTAAGTGCTTTAAGAAATCTCTCTCTCTCATCCTCAGAGTGTGATCCTCGGGCGTTTGGCGTGCCGCTCTCGCAGGTGATTTTTAACGACCGGCGTCATAAGCAGCTGCAGGACGGACGGGAACAGGATGCGCAGCAGGACCTTGTAGACCGGGCGTCCTCGCTCCTTCACCTGACCAGCCGGAGAACCAATCACAAGGAGTTTTCTAGCAGTAACTCCTCTCTCAGCTCCGCCGCCATGACGCCCAATGCGTCTAGCTCGCCCGGCACGCCAGAAACGGCCCTGCGCTCGCAGAGACGGGTAGAGTAGAGCTTTATTTTAAATTCGTTCCCATTCATTAAAGAGTTCTAAGCCATGGAGGGGCTGAGTATCTCAGCGAGTATTGACGCTGGCTACAACACCTGGAGTCACGAGTTTGAATCCAGGGTTTGCTGAGTGACTCCAGCCAGGTCTCCTAAGCAACCAAATTGGCCCGGTTGCAAGGGAGGGTAGAGTCACATGGGGTAACCACCTTGTGGTCGCTATAATGTGGTTCTCGCTCTCGGTGGGGTGTGTGCTGAGTTGTGTGTGGATACCGCGGAGAATAGCGTGAAGCCTCCACACGCGCTACGTCTCCGCGGTAACGCGCTCAACAAGCCACGTGATAAGATGTGCGGATTGACAGTCTCAGACGTGGAGGCAACTGAGATTCGTCCTCCGCCACCCGGATTGAGGCGAGTCACTACGCCACCACGAGGGCTTAGAGCGCATTGGGAATTGGGCGTTCCGTATTGGGGAGAAAAAAAACGATTTCTAAGTCATGACTCGAGAGCACTACCCCTAGTATCATATAGTGCCAACTAGTCCCATCAATTTGTCATTATGTAGGGCGGCGTGTCTGTGGACTGCATCACTGATCTGGATGACGCTCACTCTCGTCTGCTGGAGGCGCTTCAGCTGTCGCTGCCTGCGCAGTCACACAGAGAGAAGAACACAAGAGACACAAAACTCAGCCTCAATCCCATCTACAGACAAGTGCCACGAGTGATTGACAGCTGCTGCCAACATCTGGAGAAATATGGTGAGTGATGTCTCATTCTAAAAGCTTCAGTCCATCTGCATCTTAAGGGTCCTTTTGTGTCGTCCATTTGTCAGTCACCCGGTCTCTTTTTGTCCAACTGGGTGGTTTTTGGTAATTTTTTGGCAGTATTGACCACACTTTGTCGTACGTCAAAATGATTTTTAATATTTTCGATTAGACATTAACATAAACATGCTTTATATTTGCTTTACTATCGTTAAGGTCTGCAGACGGTGGGAATTTTCCGCGTTGGAAGCTCCAAGAAAAGAGTTCGACAGGTAAGTACCGCCTATTTCGTGTTTTAGAGGCAATATCTTATTTTTAATCAGAAGGGTATCTCAGTGAGTAAAGACGGTGGCCACCACCCCTGGAGTTCGCTAGTTCGAATCCCAGGTCGTGCTGAGCGACTCCAGTCAGGTCTCCTAAGCAACTAAATTAGCCCGGTTGCTAGGGAGGTTAGAGTCACATGGTGTAACCTCCTCGTGGTCGCTATAATGTGGTTCTCGCTCTCGGTGGGGTGTGTGGTGAGTTGTGCTTAGATGCCGCAGAGAATAGCGTGAAGCCTCCACACGCGATACGTCTCCGTGGTAACGCGCTCAATGAGTCACGTGATAAGATGCGCAGGTAGACGGTCTCAGACGCGGAGGCAGCTGAGATTCGTCCTCCGCCACCCGGTTTGAGGCGAGTCACTACGCCACTTATATTTCAATTTCTGGGGCATTTTTGTCATTTTGGTGGCCCTGGTCAAAACTTGTGAGAACCCTGTAGGAGCATCTCGTCTCTTTTGAAACAGTCGTGATGTTTTGTGTGTTGTGTGTTGTGTGTGGTTCAGTTGCGTAAGGAGTTTGATCGGGGTTCAGATGTTGTTCTGGATCGTCAGCACAGTGTTCACGATGTGGCGGCTCTGCTCAAAGAGTTCCTCAGAGACATGCCCCATCCACTGCTGACCCGGGAACTTTACACGGCCTTCATCAACTGCGCATGTGAGGAGAAAAATGTTTTTAAAGGGTTCATATTCCACATTTATGTTTATTGTTTTCCCTGAGATAACTCTGTTGTTCTCTGTGTGTTTGTGCAGATCTAAACTGCGCAGATCAACACACATTGATGCAGCTGCTAATCTGTCTGCTGCCCGCCTGCAACTGTGACACGCTTCAGTGCTTACTTCACTTCCTGTCCAACGTGGCCAATCACGCAGAGGACTCGCTGGACACTGACGGACAGGAGGTGATGTTTGGGTGATATAATAACAGACTATTCACAGTACATTCACAATTATTTAAATCAATGGATATATAAAATAAGCATCTAGAACATTGGATTTAATTGATTTAGTCCAGTCACAGTATACAAATCTGAAATGTAGGTGGCGCTCTAACGCAGCTGAGCAGTCACTCATGCGCACGTTCATAGACAACTAGTGTAAATCAAACTACATATAAATTATTGGTCACAAATGATTGGTTACTTTCTAAATAATAAACGTATAGTAACCGATGCACACTTTACAGTATTACAGTGTAAATTTGCTGTCCCCTCAAAATAACTCGACACACAGCCGTTAATGTCTAAACCGCTGGCAACTAAAGTGAGTACACCTCTAATTGATACTGTCCAAATTGGGCCCAATTAGCCATTTTCCCTCCCCGGTGTCATGTGACTCGTTAGTGTTACAAGGTCTCAGGTGTGAATGGGGAGCAGATGTGTTCAATTTGGGGTCATCGCTCTCACACTCCCTCATACTGGTCACTGGAAGTTCAACATGGCACCTCATGGCAAAGAACTCTCTGAGGATCTGAAAAAAAGAATTGTTGCTCTAAATAAAGATGGCCTAGGCTATAAGAAGATTGCCAAGACCCTGACACTGAGCTGCAGCATGGTGGCCAAGACCATACAGCGGTTTAACAGGACAGGTTCCACTCAGAACAGACCTCGTCATGGTCGACCAAAGAAGTTTATTGCATGTGCTCAGCGTCATATCCAGAGGTTGTCTTTGGGAAACGGGGACTTTTGAGTGCTGCCAGCATTGCTGCAGAGGTTGGGGTGGGGGGGTCATATGCCGCACACTGCATCAAATTGGTCTGCATGGCTGTCGTACCAGAAGGAAGCCTCTTCTAAAGACGATGCACAAGAAAGCCTGTAAACAGTTTGCTGAAGACAAGCAGACTAAGGACATGGATTACTGGAACCATGTCCTGTGGTCTGATGAGACCAAGATAAACTTATTTGGTTCAGATGGTGTCAGGCGTGTGTGGCGGAAACCAGGTGAGGAGTACAAAGACAAGTGTGTCTTGCCTACAGTCAAGCATGATGGTGGGAGTGTAATTGTCTGGGGCTGCATGAGTGTTGCCGGCACTGGGGAGATACAGTTCATTGAGGGAACCATGAATGCCAACATGTACTGTGACATACTGAAGCAGAGCAGGATACCCTCCCTTCGGAGACTGGGCCGCAGGGCAATATTCCAGCATGATAAAGACCCCAAACACACCTCCAAGACGACCACTGCCTTAATAAAGAAGCTGAGGGTGAAGGTGATGGACTGGCCAAGCATGTCTCCAGACCTAAACCCTATTGAGCATCTGTGGGGCATCCTCAAACGGAAGGTGGAGGAGCACAAGGTCTCTAACATTCACCAGCTCTGTGATGTCATCATGGAGGTGTGGAAGAGGACTTAAGTGGCAACCTGTGAAGCTCTGGTGAACTCCAAGCCCAAGAGGGTTAAAGCAGTGCTGGACAATAATGGTGGCCACACAAAATATTGACACTTTGGGCCTAATTTGGACATTTTCACTTAGGGGTGTACTCACTTTAGTTGCCAGCGGTTTAGACATTAATGGCTGTGTGTTGAGTTATTTTGAGGGGACTGCAAATTTACACTGTTATACAAGCTGTACACTCACTACTTTACATTGTAGCAAAGTGTCATTTCTTCAGTATTGTCACATGAAAAGGTATAATCAAATATTTTCAAAAATGTGAGGGGTGTACTTACTTTTGTGAGATACTGTATATATCTATTTTTCTTTTCTCCCCTTTGTCACCCAATTTGGAATGCCCAATTCCCAATGCGCTCCAAGTCCTCGTGGTGGCGTAGTGACTCTCCTCAATCCGGGTGGCGGAGGACGAATCTCAGTTGCCTCCACGTCTGAGACCGTCAATCCGCGCATCTTATCACGTGACTTCTTGTGCGCGTTACCGTGGAGACGTAGCGGGCGTGGAGACTCGCACTATTCTCCGCAGCATCCACGCACGACTCGCCACACCTTTACCGAGAGCGAGAACCACATTATAAGCGACCACGAGGAGGTTACCCCATGTGACTCTACCCTCCCTAGCAACCGTGCCAATTTGGTTGCTAAGGAGACCTGACTGGAGTCACTCAGCATGCCCTGGATTCAAACTCACGACTCCAGGGGTGGTAGTCTCAGCAAATATTGACATGCAATTAATTGTGATTAATTTGATTAATTAATAGGCATACAATTAAATAGATTAAGATTTTAATCAATTGACAGCCCTAAAAAACATAAAAATATTTCATAAAAATAAATGTCTGGTAAATATTGCTGTTTATTACTATGTATGATTTATATAGTGCATATAAATATGATTTAATATCGTATATTAATATAAAACAATTCCTTGTGTTCATTTAGTATAATAAATAAATAAATAAATAATAATTTTAAATCACACTTTGCTACAATGACTGTTTGCTTGAAATGATGAATACCCCCAAAACAAACACTAAAATCACCCTTTTCAAAACTTCAGGCTGAGAGGAACATTTAAATGACACACAGATGGATCGACCAAACATTAAACAAAACAGCTAAATTTACATTACAAAAAACAATGATCTCATACATTACATAAATCATTGCTTTGTTCACAAGAATCCCAAAACATCCCAAAACTATAATTCCAAACCTACTTGTGTCATCATTGTGTCTGTCTGCATAAAACCAAGATGAGATGGATTTCAGATCTCAGATCGCCAGTGATGCCATTGTGATGAACTGCATTAATCCCATTTGTTTGTGGTCTTCAAGCATTTTGTTCCATCCATCTGTGCATCAGAACATTCATTTGTGGTTGAACAATCCCTTTAACTCCTCACTTTGGATAAAAGCGTCTGCCAGATGCATCAGTGTTAATGGTAATTTCCCCTCCATGTATTTTAGGTAATTGGCAACAAGATGACATCTCTAAATCTGGCCACCATCTTCGGACCGAACCTCCTTCACAAGCAGAAGAGTTCAGAGAAAGAGTTCAGTGTTCAGAGTTCAGCTCGTGTCGAGGACAGCGCCGCCATCATCACGGTCGTCCAGCACATGATCGACTGGCATGAAACGCTGTTCATGGTATGACTGAATATTTCAAGACACATCTTAATTATGCAATACACTGAATGATTCACGCTGGGTTTGAGATTTGATGTTGTGCAGCCAAAGCAAATAATGCAGTAAAAATAAATGATAAAAAAAGATTTTTGACAGCTATTCGTGACGGCAGATTCTAGGTTTATAGAGTTTATATTGGATGTTTGGGCCATTTAAACACATTATTTTCCAACCCAGTCATCTGACATGTCCAGAAAAGTGACACAGATGTTTTGGACCACTGAAGTCACATTGCTTGTAGCTACGCAGGCTCGATTTATGTAGTTGCATTCCAGAATGTGTCCGAGCGCAATTCGTAATGCAACGCTAGCGGAAATTAGCGCGAACGGTCCGCTTCAACGGTGAGTTTTCTCTTTCAAGTTTGAAGAAGTTGTAATAAACCAGTGAGCTAAAATCATGTTTATAGCTCGATACTTGAATAAGAACACATCCGCAGGGGTGTAAAGTAATTGAGTAGATATAATTAAATATTTTACTTTTGTACTTTACTCGAGTGCAATTTAAACGGAATACTTTGTACTTTTACTTAAAAAATAGTACTTTTTACTTACGATTTGATTTAAACTTGAAAAGTACTCGTTACAATTTTGCATCTCACTCACTCACTCACTCACTCACTCTCACACACACTTGCTCTCACTCTCACACACACACACACACACACACACACACACACACACACACACACACACACACACACACTCACACACAAACAAACACAAACACTCTCACACACACACACACACACACACACACTCACACATACACACACTCACTCACTCACATACACACTTGCACTCACTCTCTCACTCTCACTCACACACAAATACACACACACTCACAAAAACACACACACTCACACTCACACACACACACTCACACACACAAACACACACACACACACACACACACACACACACACACACACACACACACAGTTGGTCTTTATCTCTCTCTGAGGCTTGATTATCCTGATTAGGGTCCGGGTGTGCAGAATCACGCCCCGCCCCGCCCTCCGCCCTGCCACAAACGCAAAAACGTGCGTTACGTAGGTTCAGCTGGACCGCACATTGGCCAAGCTCTCGCATCTGCGTACACGTACATGTGTAAAGTATGTTTCAGGCCTTCAAGGAATATTCCGGGTTCAGCTCAGTCGACAGCATTTGTGGCGTAATGTTGATTACCACAAAAAAGTTATTTCGACTCGTCCCGCCATTTCTTAAAAAGAGGGCAATAATCGAGGTTACAGTGCGGCACTTACAGTGGACGTGAACGTGGATGGAAATTGTCTTTTTTGAATATTTGTATAAATAATCTTCTTTCATTGTACCTGTATTGTAATATAAGCATGTTACAACTGCAATTAACAGATCCAGTCCACATCAGTGGAAAGGAATGAATGTCGCTTAAATACTAAAAGTCAATTGAGCATTTTTTGTTTTTTTTAAATATGTCATAAATCCCAGGAATATTTCATTTGTCTAGAGTTTTTGCATAAAGTTTTAAAACTACTTCAACATGTGGTGTAAACCAAACCTATTCCAGAGAAGCTCTTTCTCTCCGGTGAAATCTGTGCATAAACAAATGCATAAAAACTCATTTTAATTTCAGTGTTTCGTGAGCACATAAATAGAGTTGACATGTTTAATTCTTTTAGATTTCTGCTGAACTCCAGAATGAAGTTCTGTCGAGTTTGATGGACACAGACAGTGATGTGGTGAATTATCTGCTGAGGAGGAAAACAACACAGAGTGAGTAAGTGAATCTGTTCTGAATCTGATGTTCACGATTATCACATCAAAGACTGCAAATGATCTTCATGTTGATGAAGCTCTTAGAATGTCTTAAGACTACAGTCGAACACACTGGGGGTCTGGGTATCTCAGCGAGTATTGACGCTGACTATCACACCTGGAGTCACGAGTTTGAATCCAGGGCGTGCTGAGTGACTCCAGTCAGGTCTCCTTAGCAACCAAATTGTCGCGGTTGCTAGGGAGGGTAGAGTCACATGGGGTAACCTCCTCGTGGTCGCTATAATGTGGTTCTCGCTCTCGGTGGGGCGTGTGGTGAGTTGCGCGTGGATCCTGCGGAAAATAGCGTGAACTCTCCACATGCGCTACGTCTCCATGGTAACGCGCTCAACAAGTCACGTGATAAGATGCGTGGATTGATGTTCTCGGAGGCAACTGAAGTCTAGTTTCCATCCATCTTTCGCGCTATTTTGTTATCGACAAAGTGAAAATGCAAAAAAAATGAATTGCGACATTTGCCGCCTTCTGCCCGTTTCCATTCAAATGGACTTTTATGGATAAAAATGTCGTGTGTGATGACTTTGTCGCATAAGTTTTGGTTTATCGCAACAGAAATCTGCCCTGAAGCCGTTTCAATACAGAAATGTGTTTATTGCTATTTATTATTTATTATTGCATATATAGGTCTAAAACAATATATATATATATTTCATTTGGTAAATTGTTTTTTTTAAATGTAATGCTTTTTCATTTGGTAATTAATATTTTTAATTTAATGCTTTTTTCATTTGGTCATTAATTTTTTTAATTTAAAGCTTTTTTTGTTTGGTTATTTATTTTTTTAATTTAATGCTTTTTTCGTTTGGTAATTAATTTTTTATTTTAATGTTTTTTTTTTCGTTTGGTCATGATTTTTTTTTATTTAATGCTTTTTTCATTTGGTAATTCATTTTATTTAATACAAGGGATTTTTTCAATAGTAAAACTAAACAATAATTGAAAAAAAAAAAAAGCACTGATGATTTTCTCCTAGTATTGTGTATTTATTTTTTATTTAAAAAATCTTTGTGCACAGAAATGTTGGGGGTGTTTTTTGTATCGTGGGCTAATTCTGTGTTGGGACACCACCCAAAAATGAACATTCTTTCATCATTTACTCCTCATGTTGTTCCAAACTTATGCAGAATGTCAGAACTGTATGGTGGATGGTGACTTTGACTGCCAATCTCTATAAAGCACCAAAAACGCTACAAAATGCAAATGCATAAAAAGAAACAAATGCTATCAATCAAACTGAACTTATTTTGAACCTGGAACATTCCTGTAACACAAACAGTGAATAAAACAAAACAAAAATACTTTCTCATGTGTTTCACAGAAAAGAAATAACAGGATACAAGTTTTTTACAACTTGAGGGTGATTAAATAATGACAGAAATGTACTTGCGGTGAACTGTTAAAAAGTTTTATCTCAAAGTGTCCCCAAAGACTTCTACTGTTCAATTTTCTCCTCCAGTGATTCGACGTCCTCCAGTGGAGAGATCTCACCTTATGAAAACAGCTCTCCTGTTCTCTCGGAGTGGCTGCACCCCTCAAGACGAGCCGATGAAGTCACAACGAGTCTAGACGCTCTCACACGCAACATCATGGTGAAACCTCGTCTCTCACCCGCACAGGAGCACACCGGTGGGTTTATTTACGGCAATGAAAATCATTTTCCAAACTGGTATCTTTCTCTTATTTTACAGTGAGGAAAAAAATATCTAAATGTCCTTTAAAACAAGACAAATTCACATGAGAAGCAAAATATCATATGATATTAAAGGAACAGTTCACTCAAAATTAAAACCTCTTTCATCATTTACTCACCCACATGCTGTTCTGAACCCGTGTGTGACTTTCTTTTTACCACGGCACACAAATGGCCTCTTTTTTTCCCATATAATTCACTTAAATGGGGACTGGGGATTTGCAAAATGATACTAAAAATTAGACAAATAACTATCATACAGAATGAATTGGAAGAATTGGAATACAGTATATTGCACACGTTTTATGGACCACTTTTATGGTCCTTTTATTTGTCATTTTTTAGCTTAACCGATCCAGTTCCCATTCACTTTCGTTATTTGGACAACAGCAGCCAGGATATTCTTAACCCTCCTATTCGGTTAAAGATGGGCCACCTTACTGTTTACAGTCATTTTTGACCAGAAACAATACAGATGTATTTGTTTTTAAAGAAATGATAACATTTCGTGTCATGTATTGAGGGCAGATTGCTGCCATCTGGTGGAGAGAAAAAATAACATGAAATTCTGACAAATCTGTAATGACAATAATAGCCAGTAGATGGCGGCGGTGTTCTATGCAGCCACCTACTGTGGTGTAATTCTACATTTGATCACAAGTTATGCATTTGGATGTATATGTAGACATTATCAAACAATTATTTGTCCAAGTTTAGAAGTTTTGAAGTGTCAGTTTTTGTACTAATATTGTAGCAGTTTTATAGTGTAATTTTCTTCCTCGCTGTTAGGGGGCGCTAAGTTGCTTAAAGCACCTCATAAGAGTAGCCTGAGGGGAAGAATAAGTCCTGATATGTGACATCCATCACAGTTAATTGGAAGAATATAGTATAGATGGAAGTAGGGATGGGCATTTATAGGACAGTATTGAATAGAAATAGTACAGATATAGAATAGTATACGTTTGTTTTCTTTCTTTGTCTCTCTTTTTGGTCTGGGTGGGGCCTGGTGCAGTCCAGTGGAGACCTGGGCCCTGGAAAGTCTAAGGAGGGGGTGTTAAAGAGGGGAAAGTCTCTCATCCATGTTAACGGTAGTTAAAAAGGAAGAAGTAGTAGTCATGATCCGCATGGATGAATAGCTGCATGACCCGCTCTCTACCTCTTTTTTTCTCTTTCTTGTCCTAGTTGAGGAATGTCTGTTTAATGTTTAACTGACAGTAAGTCATTGGTTATCTTTCTTTAGTGTAACTGTGTGTATTTTATGTTTGTATTTCCTAGTTGGGTGAGTTTGCTTTGACCGATAAAGGTTTGAACAACATGTTCTATGGTTTTTGGTTGGTTTGCTAATCTAGTGGTTGGGGTATTTGTATGTTTTGGAGAAAGACTTCACATTTGATGCTTACAATTTCGCTTGGTGTTCCTGTAAAGAACTGTTGTGCTAAGAGTTTGGAAACAGCTCTGGGATGAGCCCAATCCTGACTTTACGGCAGGACCTTTTGTGACAAGAAGAGAACCTGTCAGAGAACTCGTCACAACCCTCGGTGAATTGTATATTGAGTCGGAAAGTGTCAATTGAAGAGACTGATGATTTCCCCCGGAGTTCCATTTACTCCTCCACCACCTCCAGAACCAGACTTTTGTGTTTTTGTTTGAGAATTGGTGGAAAGGCTATCTGAACAAGTTACAACCCTTGAGGAACACCTTGGGGATTGTGCACTGAAGGTGGGTCTGTGTTCTACACAGGAGGAGGATGAGAACAGGTGTAAGTTGGTAGAGGAAAGACAGACATACCGAGTGGAAAGGGAGTGCGAAATAGTTCAGAAAGTACTGGAGTTAAGTATTCAAGACTTAGGAAAATGTCATCGATTGTCTGAAGAGGTGGGATGCCCTGATCGACCATAAGTTTATGTCTTAGACACCCATGTCTTCAGCCCCAGCACACCCTCCTCAAAGCCCACTTCCTATTTCATCTGTCTCCAAGGTCATGAGTAAAACCTATCCTACCCAACCCTGTCAACCCTCTTTACCCATTCCTCACAGTATTCCAGCAATTCTCTAACAACCACCAGTAAAAGTTGAATTCTTACGATTTCGATGTGGTGAAGAGGATGACCCAGTATCCTTCATCAATTCGATGTGAAGAATATCTTGCTATATGTCTTCTTTGTGACTCTGAAATTCAAGCCTCCATTACGTCGGTTCTAAAAGGCACCGCTAAGGATTGGTGGCTAGCTGAGCGGAAAGTGTTCAGACATGGGGCCAGTTCAAATAAATATTTCTATGTTCATTTTTTTGAGTGACGATTATAAGGCAGAAGCTACTAGGAGGCTTCTCAAGAGGAAGCAAGGTGCCCATTAGAGCATCCGTGATTTCGCCTACCATTATCGAGCCTTATGTTTAAGATGGAAGAAGGATATGCCTGAGAGAGAGCTCTTACAAGCTATTTTAAGGAATTGCAACCCATGTCTGGCCAGCCTGCTCTGAGGAACCATAAGGAATGTGAGTGAACTGGTGAGGATTGGCACTCAGAGAGGGAATTGAATGAAGCAAAACGCTATTGGAGTAATGTTACAGAGTTACAGTGACACAACCCATAAACTATCTCAGGCTAACAGCCGTGTTGTGCAGTCTCTCCACATTGTGCTTCATGGCAGACACATCCAGGCTATGGTGGATACAGGGAGCACCCTGTCATTTATTCAGGAGTCTAGTTTGAGTCAACTAAAACACAATGAGCAATGGAAGTCAAACAAGAGACAAACCTTCCTGTTGGCCAATGGGCAGATGCAGCATGTGGTGATGGTGTAGAGAGCTAAAGCATATAACTGGTAATCAGAAGGTTGCTGGTTCAATCCTCACAGCCACCACCATGGTGTCCTTGAGCAAGGCACTTAACTCCAGGTTGCTCCGGGGGGATTGTCCCTGTAATAAGTGCACTGTGAGTCACTTTGGATAAAAGCGTCTGCCAAAAATGCATAAATGTAGCATGCCATGGGGATGTCTGTGTGGGCGTGTGAGCTACATGGACAGAAATTCAATGTGACATTATATGTATTATAATGGCATAGTTTTGGATTTTAGGAAGGTTCAGTATAGCTTACCTGCCAGGGATGGTGGCTTTGAAGCTTTTCCACTCTTGCCTGTAGAGTCAACTCTCAAGCCCTTGCTGAATTTCTATCTTGCCCTGCCAATTTCAGAAGAGTCCTCGACAACTTTTCAAGCCATTCACCACTTGTCCGCCAAGCTGTCTGTGTCCAGTTTAAAAGCTTGCTTGAGAATCTGATGGAAAACTGGCCTACTGTCTGCACCAGTGATATTGGTCGGACCAAAGTGATCGGACATCATATCATCACCACAGATGAAGTACCAGTAAGAAAAAGAGCGTACAGAGTGTCAATAGAGAAACAACAGTTAACTGACCAAGAGATCAAAGAGATGCTGGACAAAAACATAATGCGTTCTTCAAAGTCACCTTGGGCTTTGCCAGTTGTTATTGTGCCAAAGAAGGAAGGTGACTCAAGATTTGGTGTTGATTACCAAGGGCTTAATGTAAAGACCCACTTGGATGGCTATCCAATGCCCCAGATTCAAGAAATATTGCAATCTATGCATGGAGCCTTGGCTTTCAGCACATTGGATCTAAAGAGTGGATGCTGGCAAGTAGAGGTGGTTCCTGAGAGCATGCAAAAGACAGCTTTTGTCACTTCTGCTGGCTAATATGAATTTCTTCATCTTCCTTTGGCCTTAAAAATTCCACTGCATCTTTTCAACACTTGATGGAGGGTGTGCTGAAGGACTTGAAAGAAAGATGTTGCCTCGTCTATATAGATGACATATTAGTCTACTTAAAAGTTGAAGATGAACATCTGAAACACTTGGATCAAGTCTTCAGTTGCTTGCATAGAGCAGGCCTTACCTTGAACTTAAAAACATTTTACCTAGTCCAAAGGACATTTACCTTCTTGGGTCATGTTGTGTCAGGACAAGCAGTCAAGACCGATCCAGCCAAGGTTTCAGCTGTCAGTGATTTTTCCAGTGCCACAATCCCTAAAAGAGGTTTAATGATTTTTGGGATTAGCAGGGTGGTGCCATAGGTTCATCCCACATTTGCAGAGAAAGCAGCACCTCTTCATGCTTTTAAGCAAAAAGGAGCCACTTTGGCATGGCCTGTCAAGAGTCCTTTCAAGTGATCAAGTGTGCCTTGATAATTGCTCCTGTCTTGTTTCCAACAGATTTTAACAAGCCATTCAAAGTCCAGACCGACTCTAGTGAGGAAGGTTTGGGAGCAGTGTTAACCCAAGAATCCAAAGGGGAGGAGCATGTTGTCACACATGCTTCTTGGCTTCTTTATGGAGTGGAGAAAGCCTCCTCAGTGTCCGAGAAGGAATTCCTTGCTGTTGTATGGGCCAATGACATATGATGGCCTTACCTAGATGGCAGGCCATTTGAGGTGATTACGGACCATGCTGCCCTCACTTGGGTTTTCCATCACCCCAAGCATTCATCAAGACTCACTAGATGGAGCTGTCGTCTTCAGGGTTTTGAAGTCATTGTGAAATACAGGAAGGATCAGTGCAATGTTGAGACGTTTTCGAGGGGGTCCTAAAAATGTGGTGCCGGACACTTTGTCACGGAGCTTGAAGAAAACATCAGCACCTGATAGGATAGCTGTTATCAAATCCACTAGTTCAATGACACCCCTAGCTCCAGCCAATTGGCCAGTAGACTGGACTAACATCGCCAATACTCAGCTAAATTACCCTGAGGTACAGGACCTAATCCCGAAAGCCCTTTCTCAAACCAACCCAGACTCATCAAGAATCCACTACGTGGTCAAGAATGGATTTCTTTTCAAAGTGTTCCAGATGGTGAGAGGACGAAAGTTACAATTGTTCATACCTGCATGCCTTCGAGGGGATTTTCTGAGATACGCCCATGACAGCCATCTTAGTGGTCATTTTGGGCATCTGAAAATGATGCAGCTGTTTGAAACAACTTATTGGCCTGGTTTACATTCCGATGTATGGAAGCACTGCAAAGAATGCCAAGTATGTCAGAAATACAAGCCAACCTTCTCCAAATTATTCGGGTACCTACATTTAACAACAGTGGAAGAGCCTGGATACATGCTAGGTATAGATTTGATGGGACCTTTTCCTAAATGATCTAGGCAGAATGAGAACCGTCTGGTTGTGGTAAACTGTTGCTCCATGTGGGTCAAACTGTTTCACTTAAGAGTAGCCAAATCTCCGCAGATAGCTCACATCCTAGTGGATGAGATATTCACAAGATGGGGTACACCAGTCGATCTAGTTTCTGATGGAGGACAGTGGTGAGGGATTCAGTAATTGACAACTGCATATCATCCACAAACTAACAGAGTGGATAAACAGAATGCTTAAAACCATGATCGCCTCAAATGTGGGAGACCAACACCATCATTGGGATCGCTGGTTGGCTGAATTCCGGTTTGCTATTAATACTGCTTGGCAGGAAATGTACTGGTTTTACTCCAGCTGAGATTGACTTAAGACGCAAGATGAAGGAACCTCTAGAGAGGGCTCTTTCAAAAATCTCCAAATCCTAGCAGCCCTGCTTATGACGTGGTACTTTGTTCGGTCAGTAAAACGAGAATGTGGAGCAAGCCCAGCTGAAATAGAGACCACAACCTCAATAGGAAGCAAATGTTTTTTTTAAGAAGGGCGACCTGGTTTGGGTTCATGCCCATTCTTTGTCTCGAGCAGAGGAGAGTTTTATGGTGTGGTGGTGGTGTAGTGGTCTAAGCACATAACTGGTAATCTGGTAATCAGAAGGTTGCTGGTTCACGCCCCACAGCCACCACCATTGTGTCCTTGAGCAAGGCACTTAACTCCAGGTTGCTCCGGGAGGATTGTCCCTGTAATAAGTGCACTGTAAGTCGCTTTGGATAAAAGCGTCTGCCAAATGCATAAATGTAAATGGCAAAGCTATCTGCCAAATGGAAAGGCCCAGTTAATGATTGTTTTTCCTTACTCTGTCGACACAGATCATGCCCAAAATGTAAAGCCCTTCAGGACAAGTAGAAGTCCTCCTAATGAAGGGAGGGATATGTAGCAGTCTCAAGCCTGTTGCTAGGCTGTTTTATAATGCATTTTCTTCCTCGCCGTTAGGGGGCGCTAAGTTGCATAAAGCACCACATAAGAGTAGCCTGGAGGAGCAACACGCAGCACCATTGGAAGCTTTTAGTCCTGATTAGCCTGGGGAAGTATACAGTAGGAAAGTTTCTGATCCATTACCCTCAGTAGATGGCGGTAATGCACAATCTAAGAATGTGAACCGCCAATAGAAAACAATAGTAATCATGATACGCATGGGTGAATAGCAGCATGGCCTACGCTCTACCTATTTTTTCTCTTTCTTGTCCTAGTTGAGGAACGTCTGTTTAATGCTCAACTGAAAGTCATTGGTTATCTTTCTTTAGTGTAACTGTGTGTATTTTATGTTTGTATTTCCTGGTTGGGTGAGTTTGCTTTGACCGATAAAGGTTTGAACAACTTGTTTTATGGTTTTTGGATGGTTTGCTAATCTAGTGTTTGGGGTATTTGTATGTTTTGTAGAAGGACTTCACATTTGATGCTTACAACTTCGCTTGGTGTTCCTGTAAAGCTAGAAGACCAAGGATTCTGTTTTCTTTTTGGAACATGTGGATTATTTAACATTGGAACAACACTTCAGACACTTCCTTTGTCTTCATTCCTCATCGACTGCATGGAGATCGATGGTGGATTATTGAATTGTTATATCTTTATGTTGAAATGTTAATTTTGTAGTTCTTGTACTTGGTTTATTTTTATTTGTAAATACAAGTAATCTGGATTGCTAAATAACTTGTGCATCTATGTTTTTGTTCTGAGATTAAATTTTTTTCAAATGTGAAAATTGTATAACTCAAAGTAAATTAATATGGCTGTCAAGAGAACTAACAGCAATGGACTGAACAGAAGACTCAGACTGTGTGTGTGTGTGCGCGTGTGTGCGCGCGCATGGTGTTCTGCATGCTGGCTGTGTTAGTCCCAAGTATTTCTTTCTGTGTGTGTTTTGGTGGTTTGACTTTTTTTTAAATTTTACATATTAGTAATTTCGAGGGTATTGTGATATAAATATGGTTGATGAGGACAGCCCTAGTGTCCCTGTATTACAAATGGTTTAAAAAAAAAATATATAAAAATTGTGTTTTGAAAATATAAAAATGTCAAAAGTTTTCTGTGATGGTTAGGGAAAGCAGTATCAAATCTATGTCAATGGAGAGTCCTCGTAATGATAGGAGTACAAACGTGTGTGTGTGTGTGTGTGTGTGTGTGTGTGTGTGTGTGTGAATACTTGTACTGCTCAGATAAAGGAAACCATCAAAAATGGCTGAACAGTATAAAAAGGTTAAAAAATAAAATGTGCATTTGTGCTCCACACTAGAAAATATTACAGGTTTGGAACGTCATGATAGTGAGTAAATAATGACAGAATTTTCATTTTGCCGGGAACTATCCCTTTAACCTTTAATCCCTTTAACATCGAGATTGATGATTCAATATATTGTCTTTTTTTCCTCCAATATGTTTTTAGCCACTGATTACAAAAATCTTGTTTTTTTTTTTTAGGATATTTTCTTTCGTGACTTTAGCTGTGACATGAATATGCCATTTTCATTCCCACCAAAAATGTTGTTGTGTTACAGTTTAGAGTGTCAGTTACTGTTATGTGTTTGTAATTAATAACAGGTACAGTGTTGTTTATTTTCTGGTCTCTGAGGGATAAGACTTATTTTCAGAGAGTGCATCTAGAATAAAAGTGACTCACTAAATGTGTTATTTGATTTCTTATTTCACAGTAAAGAAAACTCAAATGACTAACACAATGCTGTACGTGTCATGAATGAACATGCTTTTATCCACAGGTGAGTCGGTCGACGAGAATGTTTGGGAAACACAACACGCTTCTCTGCTGTCAAGATCTCAGGACAGACTACTCGCAGGTACAATTCACCAGCCAACACGTGTGTCAATCAACAGCAGAGTATCAGACTTCATCCATGACAATATTCGGATTGAGATTAAAGCTCTGAGAGAGTGCTTGGCTCAGTTTTGAGGGTGTTCACAGAGCTGTGTCACCTGACCCACCTGTCTGAGATTCTCATGGGTGAACAGAGGCATTAGTCAGAGTGCGTTGCAGCACGTTTCCTCAATTTAGTCATGTGACGGAGCCCTTGCCTTTATGTTCTTGTGATGCATCATCCCCATTGAAGGCCTCTTATGCAGTGTGAACTCCTTTAGTATCAGCCATATATTATGAAATGGTTATCGTGAGTTGGCTTTTGAGAACTGATACAACATTTGATAATCATGAAATCTAATTTTCATGCCAGAATTCACGTTTACGTGCAAACTACACACAGTGGTTTGATAGGAATAGAAAGTGCTGTTTGTGTGTCTTTATTTAAACTATGGTTGTAGGTGATGATGTCAAATGTACCGGGTCTTTTGTACCAAGTTGATACTAAAATGTAAATGATGTAACGAGACCAGTGTTTCTACTGTACCTGTAGTACTGAACATCGACTGTGTTCGGTCCCCGTGCATGTGTTTACACTGTTATTGCATTAGATGACAAAAGAGAGCGCCTACTCACTTTCATGCGTGCAGCACCTACAGACTATATATATACAATATAATATTAATTCGCAACATTTTATATTCAGAGCTAATGTCAAAACACAACCGTAAAAGCCTTTACATCAAAATAAATGTGTAACACGTGAAATTAATTCATTAAATATTGCTCGTTTGGGGTCTGGGTACCCCATGTGACTTTACCCTCCCTAGCAACCGGGTCAATTTGGTTGCTAAGTAGATCTGGCTGGAGTCACTCAGCATGCTGGAGTCGTGAGTTTGAATCCACGGCGTGCTGAGTGACTCCAGTCAGGTCTCCTTAGCAAACAAATTGGCCCGGTTGCTAGGGAGGGTAGAGTCACATGGGGTAACCTCCTCGTGGTGGTGATTAGTGGTTCTCTCAATGGGGCGTGTGGTGAGTTGTGTGTGGATCGTGGAGAGTAGCATGAGCCTCCACATGCTGTGAGTCTCCGCGGTGTCATGCACAACGAGTCACGTGATCGGATGCGCGGATTGACGGTCTCAGAAGCAGACGAGACTGAGACTCGTCCCCCGCCACCCGGATTGAGGCGAGAAACAAAGTGTCCTTTACATTGTTTATAGTAGCGTGAATTACATTTACTATAAAGGGTTCATTCTAAAATTAAATCAGGGCATATATGCACATACCAAAGCGCAACGCTTCAATCCCATGAGGTAAATTGGAGGGAAGTTTGAGCAGATGCGCCTGTATTTCGAAGAACTGCAGCAAATAGAATATACAGTAATTATTGTTGCTACCTGTCCCGTAAGATAAAGTTAAAATGATGCGTCCCATATTTAATCTATACAGGACGTGATAGACCAATAATAAACAAATAAAATAAGTGTGCGATGCAGTGCGTACTCCAGGTAGGGAAGGAGGTGTTGCCCCAAGTGAAGGAGTTCAGGTACCTCGGGGTCTTGTTCACGAGTGAGGGGACAATGGAGCGGGAGGTTGGCCAGAGAATCGGGGCAGCGGGGGCGGTATTGCACTCGCTCTATCGCACCGTTGTCACGAAAAGAGAGTTGAGCCGGAAGGCAAAGCTCTCGATCTACCGGTCAATTTTCAGTCCTACCTTCACCTATGATCATGAAGGCTGGGTCATGACCGAAAGAACTAGGTCACGAGTACAAGCGGCCGAAATGGGCTTCCTCAGAAGGGTGGCGGGCTTCTCCCTTAGAGATAGGGTGAGGAGCTCAGTCATCCGTGAGGAGCTCGGAGTAGAGCCGCTGCTCCTTTGCGTCGAAAGGAGCCAGTTGAGGTGGTTTGGGCATCTGTTAAGGATGCCCCCGGGGCCTCGGGGAAGACCCAGGATTAGGTGGAGAGATTACATCTCCACACTGGCCTGGGAACGCCTCGGGGTCCCCCAGTCAGAGCTGGTTAATGTGGCTCGGGATAGGGAAGTTTGGGGCCCCCTGCTGGAGCTGCTGCCCCCGCGACCCGACTTCGGATAAGCGGTTGAAGATGGATGGATGGAAATAAAATGAATACAAATTATCCAAAATGTTTACATAAGATAATACCAATAATAAAAAGAAAAATAGATCACGAAAAGATAATTTGTGATTTAATGTCACATATATATATATATATAGGATGCATTTCAGATAATTAACCCATTACTAAAGTTCATTACAATCCCAAACATATTTCAAATTTTCGATTCATATTTTGTGCGTGATGCACAAAATAAAAATAGCCACGAAACTCTACTTTCTTTTTTTTCATGCTGTTAAACAATAAAGACATTTGTTTTTGTCTCTCAGGTTCAGACGGACACCTGTATAACCGCATCTCCTGCGAGGCGTCCACTAGTATCTACAGCAACACGAAAGAGCCTGTGTGTGAGACGAAAACGTACGGTGTTGCTGCTGAATGTAAAGCAGATCAGAGCGTCCCCTGCTGTAGTCAAACCACACCTGCTCCAATCACATCAACCCAACGGACAAGACTGAGCCAATCAGAGGAGGCGGTAACGCCTCTTGCAAGCCCTTCTCCTGCGGCCAAACAACGTGGCGAACTTCCTGTAGCCTTTGGACAGCCTGTTGGATCAACACAACCCCACCATGTCACTTCCTGTCAGGAGGGGGGGTCACACATCACTGTGCCGACAAAGAGCTTCACAGCTGAACACCCAAATTGGCCAATGGACAAATGGCAAATATGGCAGCTGTTATCGTCAGAGACCACAGACACATTCCCAGAGACATTGGTGTAAAAATGTATGAATTATAAAGTGTATATATATATATATAATAAATCTTGGCCCCATTGACTTCCATTATAAGTGCCTCACTGCAACCTCGATTTGAACCCTTTTTTCCTTTTCCCCCCTTTTCTCCCGAATCTGGGGAGAATCTGCGTGCACATACAACATGAAGAAAATATTCGCCTCGCGAGTTTGACCGCTGGATTATAAATGTGTGTTTAAACTCGCGTTCACACTAGTAACGGTAACCTGCGAGTATTCCCGCTTCTCTTCCGGAAAAGGACAGGAGGAGGAGCCTCTACGACTTGGTTAATAGTAAAGTTCGACCAATAGCTGGAATCGAGTAGTCGCGCATATTTTCAGAACTTACCAGGTCGTTCAACTTCCTCGCTCACTTTCCTCCAAGCGATGTCTTTATTCGTCCGGTCTCTGTACATGTATGACGTTGTGTCATACAATTCCGGGTGTCCACACACCGCTACAACTATTCTTTCATCCTGTGGCTTGTTGAGCGTGTTACCGCTGAGATTAGCGTGAAGCCTCCACACGCGCTACGATAATACGCTCAACAAGCCACGTGATAAGATGCGCAGATCGACGGTCTCAGACGTCCTCCGTCATCCGGATTGAGGCGTCACTACACCACCACGAGGACTTA